>NC_090178.1:30502241-30782241 GCF_024679245.1 Pseudorasbora parva | reverse complement strand
GGGTCAGGGCTCGCAAAGCCCAACGTCCCGGGGCTGTCTGTTTTCCAGATGGGCTACCAAAACTGAAGCCCGTCGGCAGGCCGAGGAATCTCATAATATTCCTTTCTTGTTCTGCACTGGTCACTCAATCTTGACTTGACATTTGAAGAGTGCGTGCGCACAAGTGTGTGTGTGTGTGTGTGTGTGTGTGTGTGCTCGGTTCGCCCTTATATCGACCGATCGTGCGGGCCATGTAAAACATAAATAATAGTCCAATCAATCGCGAGTGGATGAGAAATAAATCATTGTGTTTGATAAAGACGTTTATTTCCGGTTGCCGCTTTCAAAACAATCTCTCCCTAATGTGAACTGAAGTGACAGGGGCATAGATATGAAAGCGGAGCAGAGCTCATTAAATATGCAGATCTTATCCAATCCTAGTCGTGGGCGTTTACTTCCAAGTCTCCAGTGCTGCACGCCCATCAAAACTCAGCGTTTTGGAGAGAGCCTCAAAACAAGTGTAGAAAATAGCCTATTACTTATTAGTTATGATGTTTTTGAATATAAAAACCACACGAACATCATTAGTTGACCTCAGACAACAGTATAATTTATTTTTAAAAAGCCAGTTCATGACACCTTTAATTATAATCTGATCCCTAAAACAAGTCTTGACCATCAAACAGGCCTTTAATGGGTCTCAGAAAGTGAGGACAGGACAAAATGTCCTCACTTTACTCTCTTTGTCCTCACTCTGATGGTCTAAAAGTCAAACCCGTCCACACAAAGATAATTGTAAATTATCACACACACACACACACACACACACACACACACACACACACACACACACACACACACACACACACACACACGGGACATTCCATAGGTTTAATGGTTTTTATACCATTCAGACCGCATTTTCTATCGGCCTACACTACCCCTACCCCTAAACCTACCCATCATAGGAAACTGCACATTTTTAGTTTCTCAAAAAAAAAAGCAAAAAAGCAACCTCATTCTGTATGATTTATAAGCCTTTTGAAAATGGGGACATGGTGTTATGTCCTTATAAGTCACCCTCTATATGTAATACCTATGTCATAGCCATGTCATTATACACATTTGTGTCCTGATATGTCAAGCACACACACACACACACACACACACACACACACACACACACACACACACACACACACACACACACACACACACACACACACACACACACTGTATTACATTCAGAAACACACACTCAGCAGTAGGCGAGATTAAATTGGACTTTCAGGCTGCCAATATTGAGGTCGGAATGTTAATGAGAGTTCTCTATGGGGACACATTGAGAAAGAGAAACTGAGAGAGAGAGAGCACTGCATGTTGTGAGGTTCAGCCTGTGGTTTCCCTATACAGCTCCTCTAAGCCATCGATAAAGAGATAATCAAGGACACTGAGGGAAAGAGAGAGAGATGCATGATCACTGTTTCATATAGGTGCTGAGTCAGAGGCTGCAAGCTGGTTTGTCTTTAGCTACTGCACTAATGGACACAGACAGTACTCTGCTCAACCCTGCCACATGGTGGCAGACTAAAGAACTGCAGTTTGAACTGTGAGGGGAGCACATTAATTTATCTGGAAGCACTTGAAGCCAAAGTGTTTGAGTTATGAAGCATGTCTCTTTATTACAATAAAATAACCCAAATAGGCTCCATCTTAACTCCATCTTAGTTCCATCTTAACCCGCAAACAATTAGTTAGAAAGTGAAGCACATGAAGATCAACTCAAATCTCTTTTCTCTGTTTTCTCCTGCAGAAAAACTCTACAACTCAACCGGACGTGAGCTGCGAAGGGCGCTGTTCTCTCTCAAGCAAATCTTTCAGGTAAGCTGCCCCCCCACTTCCACTTAGCGTTAGCACAAAGCACCTGCTAATGTCTTTTTCATCAGCAGCAGCACATGTGTGTGAGCGTGTGTCTGTGTTTTCATGCATGTTTTAGCTGTATGGGTATGCTGGAATTTCTCTCAGTGCACAGAAATTGCCAGATACCAAAGCTGGAGTCTCCATCATTGATTGATTTTAAAGCTGTGCTGGAAGCTACCGTTTTTCCTCTCTAGAGGAACCATGTCTGAACACCACACTGTGTGTGTGTATGAGATTAAATGTCTTTCCACTAAAGTTTTAGCATTTTTAATGACAAAAGCATCTGAAACTTTCACACCTGTCAACAACTGCGTAATTTAAACCTGCCAGAGGCTATACATAAACACACACAAATACTCTGGAGCAGAAACAAACACAAACATACATGCTAGCTTTGTGAGAGCACATATACAACTTTGTTGGGGCAGCTAACTGACCTGTAACTTGTCAGGCTACATACTACTTATAATTCAAAGTAGTTGAACAACAGTGATGCTACCTTAAACCCTAAAACCTTTTTACCCTTTAACCTACCTTTTTTACCCTAAAAACTGGTTATCTACAATACAAGATGCTAACAAGAAGAAGCTAACTACATCAAAGCCCAAAGGCACGCTTTGTATTCATATTTATCCCATTATATGACTTATAATTTAATAAGTGTTGTAGTCTTTGGCACAAAATGGGGATTTTGAATTAATTAGCCTAACTCAGAGTAATAACTTTAAATCAAAATAAAATGTTCTGGTAAATGCAACAAAAACACTTAAGGGAGCCTGTTTCTCAGTCGAAATAAAAAGGTAAAAATATGAGATACGTTTCAAAATAACAAACTTAACTTGCGATGCAGAGTGCTCTGTACAAGTCCGGTGAAACACAAGTCATGATGATATAGCTAGAAGACTTATGTTTTAGCATTTATTTTTAGCAAATTATTAAATTTATGGTTAAAATAGAGCTAGAGCTAGCGTGACAAGCCAGACCCACATCAAGATGTTTGGTCTGGAAACTCACCATTGACAGGGCTCAATCCGAGAGGCGGGATAGACGGTTGTCTTTCAAACTCCCTCTGCACGCGATAGGAATCGCGAGCTACAACCAACCAGAGCAACGACGGTGAAGCGCAGCTAGTTGACAGAATAAACGTCTTGAAAAACTCAGAACACATCTTCTCTTCTTAAGAATGACTTCAGTGCCGTTCTTTGTTCTTTTCTCAGAGAAAAGGTTAACTCCAAGTCTTCCAGAGTCACGGTTGAAGCTGATTCGAAAGACCGCTGTTCGCCAGCTTCTGTGTTTACTAGTAGCATGCAAGCGCAACTCGGCCGTTATTATGTTAAGCCCCGCCGACCGACGCTATACACGATGTGATTGGTCTGACCAGAGTTTGGTTTTTACAGCTCAGACGTGTATTGAGAGTTGCTGGACGATACTCGAGGCAGATTAGATTTGCTGCCGCTAGTGCGTGTCTAGAGTTCTAGGCTAAGCTACAGCTGATTACTTCAACAAATACTTTTTATCTCACGTTCACATTTGTTAACACTATTGGTTAGGTTAGGTTAGGTTAGGTTAGGTTAGGTTAGGTTAGGTTAAGTTAAGTTAAGTTCGGTTTAGTTAGGTTAAGTTAGGTTAGGGTAGGTTAGGTTAGGTTAGGTTAGGTTAGGTTAGGGTAGGTTAGGTTAAGTTAAGTTAAGTTAAGTTAGGTTTAGTTAGGTTAAGTTAGGTTAGGGTAGGTTAGGTTAAGTTAAGTTAAGTTAAGTTAAGTTAAGTTAAGTTAAGTTTAGTTAGGTTAAGTTAGGTTAGGGTAGGTTAGGTTAGGTTAGGTTAGGTTAGGGTAGAATTTAGTGTTGGTTGTATATTATTTTCAAATGTTATACAGCATTAACATTTTAGCATAACTCATTGGACTTTTTATTTCATAATTACAGCGATATATACAATGGACACAAATTTAAGTGTCACAAAACATTAAAGAAGCTAAACAAATATAATTTAGCAGAAATGTCTGGGTTGATTGTATCATAAATTCACAAATGTTAGAAAGAAAGTTTTTCAAGGCAATTTTTAGACTTTGAGTAATATAAATGAACACTAAGATATAAAGTCGTAATTATGAGAAATAAAATCACAGTTATGAGAAATATAGTCACAATTAGGGGAAACACCAAATGTGTTTAAGTTTACAAGTTCAACAAAGTCAAAATTGTGAGACAAAGTAATTTAAAAACAAAGGTAAATCAGCAGTTTAACACTGCTACGGATTGGATAGCATGCTACTGTAAAAAGCTACACTATTTAGAAAACAACTGCTGAAAAATGTAGTTAAGGTAGTAGCATTGCTTTTAGTTAATGACTCCCACAAAACTGACACACACACACACACACACACACACACACACACACACACACACACACACACACACACACACACACACACACACACACACACACACACACACACACACACACACACACACACACACACACACACACACACATTTGTTTTTGTAAAATGTGAGGGCATTCCACAGACGTAATGTTTTTTATACTGTACAAACTGTATCCCCCTACACTGCCCTTGCCCCTAAACCTACCCATCACAGGAAACATTCTGTATTTTCACTTTCTCAAAAAAACTTATCCTGTATAATTTATAAGCATTTTGAAAAAGGGGGACATGGGTAATGGGAAATTTCACCCTCTCCTTTTAATACCTATGTCATACCCATGTCATTATACACATTTGTGTCCTGATATTTCACAAAAACAAACACACACACACACACACACACACACACACACACACACACACACACACACACACACACACACACACACACACACACACACACACACACACACACACACACACACACACACACACACACACACACACGCACACAGAGTCAGGCCTCGGACAGAATTCCATCTCAGAAGTTCCAGTTATTGAAACCAATATCATAATCCTCATAATCTCCCTACATTTTAATCTAAGATATATGAATGGCTTGAAAACTATTTGCATGCGCAGTCATCTAATTGATCACCCGTCTCATTCTTCATGCTGTTGTGCATTTAAGTATTTTTTGCATGTGCAGTAAAGTGCATTTCTCCAGACGTAGGCATACTGTGTCATTATAGACTGTCTGTGCCAATATAAATTCCACAAATCCAACACCCCTAATCATTTTCAGATCAGCCAATAGGGTGTGTCCACACAAATCCCAAAGCAGGAGAAATATTGGACGTTAGGGACGGCTGGAGCCCGGTTCACTTCCACAGATGACATACAGGATGCATGCTGTAATCGTAGAATTAACAAAGTGTGCCCAGCCGTGGGCCTGTGTGCGTGTGAGAGCCATAAATCAAGCGGAGACACGCACTGCTCCTCACACCTCTTATACACTGTGTTTAATGGACTTTTTACTGCAGGGAAGCAGTCGATCAGCACTTAGCAACCCAAATTTACTCAAGCCCAAACACAAAGGGTTTCCATGGGTAGGAAGTGAAAAGGATTGAAAGCTGTTAGTGCTCACTGAGGGAGATCTGGAGAAACTACAGCTCAGATCCAGGACAGCTCTATAAAACAACACGCAGGCATACTGCATTTAAATATCTTTACAACTAGCTTTTTACAAATCAAATTATAATTATATGAAATATACTCAAAATATAAAATAAATACATTACCTTGTATTATACAGGTGCTGGTCATATTATTAGAATTTCATCAAAAAGTTGATTTATTTTACTAATTCCTTTCAAAAAGTGAAACTTGTATATTTTATTCATTCATTATACACAGACTGATGTATTTCAAACGTTTATTTCTTTTAATTCTGATGATTATAACGGACTAAGGAAAATCCCATATTCAGTATCTCAGAAAATTAGAATATTACATAAGACCAATAAAAAAAAGATTTTTAGAAATCTTGGCCAACTGAAAAGTATGAATATGAAAAGTATGAGGATGTGCAGCACTCAATACTTAGTTGGGGCTTCTTTTGCCTGAATTACTGCAGCAATGCAATGTTTGCGATCATTCTATGGCACTGCTCACATGTTATAATAGCCCAGGTTGATCTGATAGTGGCCTTCAGCTCTTCTGCATTGTTGGGTCTGGCGTATCGCATCTTTCCCTTCACAATACCCCACAGATTTTCTGTGGGGTTACGGTCAGGCGAGTTTGGTGGCCAATTAAGAACAGGGATACCATGGTCCTTAAACCAGGTACTGGTTGCTTTGGCACTGTGTGTAGGTGCTAAGTCCTGCTGGAAAATGCATCTCCATAAGGTTGGTCAGCAGCAGGAAGCATGAATTGCTCTAAAACTTCCTGGCAATTGGCTGTGTTGACCTTGGACCTCAGAAAACACAATGGACCAACACCAGCAGATGACGTGGTACCCCAAACCATCACAGACTGTGGAAACTTTACACTGGACCTTAAGCAACATAGATTTTGTGCCTCTCCTCTCTTTCTCCAGACCCTGATTTTCAAAGGAAATGCTAAATTCACTTTCATCAGAGAACATAACTTTGGACCACTCAGCAGTCCTTTTTGTCTTTAGCCCAGGCGGGACTCTTCTGACGCTGTCTGTTGTTCAAGAGTGGTTTGACACAAGGAATGCATCATCTGAAACCCATGTCTTGCATACGTACGTGTGTAGTGGTTCTTGAAGCACTGACTCCAGCTGCAGTTCACTCTGTGAATCTCCCCCACATTTTTGAATGGGTTTTGTTTCACAATCCTCTCCAGGGTGTGGGTATCCCTATTGCTTGGATACTTTTTTCTACTACATCTTTTCCTTCCCTTCACCTCTCTATTAATGTGCATGGACACAGAGCTCTGTGAACAGCCAGCCTCTTTTGCAATGAGTGTCTTTTGTGTCTTGCCCTCCTTGTGCATGGTGTCAATGGTCATCTTTTGGACAACTGTCAAGTCAGCAGTCTTCCCCATGATTGTGTAGCCTATAGAAGACTGAGAGACCATTGAAAGGTCTTTGCAGGTGTTTTGAGTTAATTAGCTGATTAGAGTGTGACACCAGCCCTGCGTCCCAATTCGCATACTATCCATCCTAAATAGTATACGAAAATAGAATTAGTATGTCCCAAATCGTGGTATGTTGAAAAGAGTATTCCAAAGATTCCCGGATGGTTTACTATTTCCGGTCCGAATTCACAGTATGGATCGATGGGCACTCTAACGGCTGATATTGCCCACAACCCATTGCGAGTTGGACGAGGATTCGATTAGAACTACAAACGCGGATAAAAAGCGTTAAAAAACTACAAACATGACGGATGTGCGAGTTCGATGGTTAAGTAGAGAAGTTTAGATAAAGGGGTTTGAGTGACCCTATCAATATTTAACCTGACAAAAATATATTTATTCAGTGTGGTCCACATTATATTTCACCTGCAGCAGCATTGTGAACTTTTGTAATGACATTTTTGGCCATTAACTTTTAAATGCATCATTATATTCAAACTGCAAACACATGAGGAGAGTCTCTGCATTAAAGACCCACAAATGGCAGATCAACGAGCGGCTACATTTCTCTCCGATACGGTAGGAGATTAATCTGAATGTGGAGGATTTGAACTGTGACGAATCTGACGATGATTGACAGGGCAGTGAAACGGTGACGGGATGCACATAAGTTATAACTAAGCGACAGAGTCCGTTAAAGATGGCGAAGTAGTATGTCCCGAAGCTTGCATACTTTTCTGCTACACACTCAAAAGTATATACTTTTTCTTCACAAAAAGAGTACATACTTTTAGGACGTAGTATAAGTAGGCGAATTGGGACGCAGCACAGGTGTCTTTAATATTTAACCTTTTCACAATATTCTAATTTTCTCAGAGAGACTGAATTTTGGATTTTCCTTAGTTGTCAGTTATAATCATTAAAATGAAAAGAAATAAACATTTGAAATATATCAGTACGTGAGTAATGAATGAATATAATATACAAGTTTCACTTTTTGAATGGAATTAGTGAAATAAATCAACTTTTTTTATAATATTCTAATGATATGACCAGCCCCTGTGTCATTGTGATAATTGTGATAATATATTAATCGTATTAAAATGGCAGAATTCAACATTTTTTTACATTTGAAAATTTCATAGATTAATATTTTATTATACTTTATCTATAATTTATACTTATTTTACTATTACTACACACAGACACACACACACACACACACACACACACACACAGTCGTGTTTCCATGTTTTATGGGGACTTTCCATAGGCGTAATGGATTTCATACTGTACAAACTGGACATCCTATCCCCTTACACTGCCCCTGTCCCTAAACCTACCCATCACAGGAAACATTCTGCATTTTTACTTTCTCAAAAAAAACTCCTTCTGTGTGATTTATAAGATGTTTTCCTCATGGGGACCTAAAAATGTCCCCACAAGGACAAGGATTTCGGATATTGCTATCTTTGTGGGGACATTTTGTCCCCATAACGTAGGGATTACCAGGTCTCACACACACACACACACACACACACACACACACACACACACACACACACACACACACACACACACACACACACACACACACACACACACACACACACACACACACACACACACACACACACACACACACACACACTTTATTATACTTTATAATAAAGAAATGCAATAAAATGTACAATAAATTGTTTTTATTTTGACATTTTGTATTAAAATGTAATAAATTAATGCTTTATATTATACTTTCTTATTTAAATTAAAAACATAATTTACTATGCTATTTTAACATTTCTTTTGTATAACCATAAAGAAAGTGTAATAAAAACTATAATGTTTATATATATAAACATTATAGTTTTTATTACACTTTCTTTATGGTTATACAAAAGAAATGTTAAAATAGCAAAGTAAATTATGTTTTTAATTTTGAACAAAAAAAACTGTATTACAATTATTTACAATTTAATAGATTAACATGTTTCTTTTCTTTTTCCTATTTGAACCTCTAATCATTCGTAAAGCATGTTGAGCAACTTTTAGGTTAATTTAAGAAATTCCCAGCACCTGGTGGACAGAGAGTTTGCAGAACAATGTAACATGTGTTGGTGTAGGAGTGTGAACCTTTAGGGAGCGTAGAGAAAACGCTGACAGAGCGCTTGACAGATAGGAATGTGTAAGCTTCGGTTTGGGCCGTGTCAGTTGGAAATCAAGTCCATTTCTGAAGGCAAAACAGAACCTTTCTAAATTCCTCATTGGCCCCTCATATACATATACGTGCACGTGCAACTGTTTGGATTGAGTCTCTGCTGCTTGTGTTTCTCCTGCAGGATGATAAAGATCTGGTGCATGAGTTTGTGATGGCTGAGGGACTCACATGCCTGATTAAAGTGGGAGCTGAGGCTGACCAAAACTACCAGAACTACATCCTCAGAGGTACCACATTACCACACATCACACTATACACTGAATGTGTATGATTCAAGTGTTCAAACAACTATCAAACATAAATAAACATGCATTATTATAATATATCTCATAAAAAATAAAGTATTTACATTACCTTATACATCATTACATACATAATTACATAAGTTTCAATACATTATTTTTTTTTATTTTTTTTTAGAAATTAGTTTAATTCAGCAATTATACATTAAATTGCTCAAACTTGAAAGTATATTCATACTTTGTTGAATGTATAATACTTTGTATAATACCATGTATACTCTTACAAAATATTTCTAATTCAAATAAATGCTGTTCTTTTGAACTTTCTATTTATCAAGCAATGCTGAAAAATGTGTCATGGTTTCTACAAATAATATATTCAGCAGCACAACTGTTTTCAACATTGATGATAATAAGAATTGTTTCTTAAAAGGTTGATGAATTGAGAAATCAACTTTCCCTTGAGCCTTTGATATATAAAAGGTCATGGTAATATAAAAATATCCTGTAAGTTTCAGAGCTGAAAACTTCCTTGTTAGTCAAAGAAAAGCTTTTATAGACACCAGGCTCAGAAAACGGTCCTGTGCTTCATACTGACGTCAGTGGGCTACGAAACACACTTCTACAGAACGTGTAATTCAGTAGCCTCGCCCACCGACTCATGGAGCTGTTCGGTCGATCACAAGCCAGCAGCAATAAACGTGTGGAAGAAGATAGCAAGATATTGTGGAAGAACACAGTCGCTGCATAAGCTTCCTTCAGATCCTAATATCAGGAATGTATAATACTTTGTTTATTTTTAATGAACTTCCAGCTCACGTGGGGAAGATCGTTTGTGTGCTCACTATATTTCACTGTGAATCGTTTGTAAACAAATCTCCGGTTGATGCTAGATTTGGATCCGACAGGAATGGTGCAACCAATATGCAGATCTTATCCAATCCTAGCCGTGGGCGTTTACTTCCAAGTCTCCAGTGCGGCACGCCCATCAAAACTCAGCGTTTTGGAGAGAGCCTCAAAGCCAGTGTAGAAAATAGCCTATTACTTATTAATTATGATGTTTTTGAATATAAAAAACACACAAATATCATTAGTTGACCTCAGACAACAGTATATAAAAAAAAAAGCCAGTTAATGGCACATTTAAGCACCAAATCGGGATATTAGAATGATTTCTGAAGGATCATATGACATTGAAAATTGACATATTGACTGCTGAAAACTAAATACATTATATGAAAATAAAATACAATTTAAAATATATTACAATACAAAACAGTGATTTGAATTGTTGTAATATTTCAAAATATTACCTTTTTAGTACATTTACTGTACTTTTTTTTTACTCTATTTGTATAAATGAAATGTAGCCTTAAAGGGTTAGTTCACCCAAAACTGAAAATTATTTCATTAATTACTCACCCTACAAGACCTTTGTTCATCTTCGGAACACAAATGAAGATATTTTTGTTGAAAGCTGATGGCTGAGAAAGGCTTCAGAAAGGCCTCCATTGGCATTCAGTATATTTCCACTCACAAAACCCATAAAGGCACTAAAAACATCGATACAAAGTCCATCTCACTACAGTGGCTGTACAATAATTTTACGAAGTGACGAGAATAGTTTTTGTGAACTCCGTTCCTCCTCTTCTGGGTCATTTATTCGAACGGTGGAGCAGCGTCATATTCTCGCGCATGCGTCGAGTTCACGTCAATAACTTGGTGGATAAAGTCGTTATTTTGATTTTTGTGCACAATAACTATTTTCGTCGCATTGTAAAATTATTGTACAGCCACTGTAGTGAGATGGACTTTGTATCGATGTTTTTAGTGCCTTTATGGGTCTTGTGAGTTGGGTCAGTGGAAATATACTGAATGCTAGTGGAGGCCTTTCTGAAGCCTTACTCAGCCATCAGCTTTCAACAAAAATATCTTCATTTGTGTCCAACGACATGAGGGTGAGTAATTAATGAAATAATTTTTGGGTGAACTAACCCTTTAAGTATAAGTGACTTTTTCTGCAATATTAAACAATTTTACTGACCCCAAACTTTTAAGCTATATTGTATGTTTGTATTGTAACATACTAATTTAAGAAAATGTTACTCAGACTTGAATTATAATTAGACTTTAATTCATTTCTGAATTAGAATTTACAGATTTATGGAAATTGATCAAATCAAAATTTTGAATCATATTTATTTATTCATTCATTCATTTATTTACTAAACCACAAAGAAAGATTGTGGAATTAGTCTAAACACTTAAAATAAAATAATTGTGACATTAATATTATATCATCAGCAAAATTACTTTGAATATATTATTAAAATATATTGCCCAAACTTAATTTATAGCTATATCAGTTTTAAGTGTAGAGCAGTAATATTATGAATTTTAAGTATAGACAGTAATAAAATAAGTAGTTTTATAATTAAAATAGTAAATGCTTATATATGGTTATGAATTAGTGTTCACTGAAGTGTGTTATGACTGATTCTTCCTACCAGTGCTGTCTCTACAAATCACTAACACTGTACCACAATACCAAATATCTATACATCCAAACCACATCACAAGGAGTAAAATTACTACAACCCAATACATTTTATTGCTGAGCAGCAAACATTTTCCACCCAGCACTATTAATTGGCAATAAAGCATCAACATGTCTTCTTTTCCTCAGAGGGAGGGGTGTCAGGGGGGTTGTTGAAATTCAGTTTACGATCTGCAACATCCTGCCAAGCGTTTTTATTGGACGTTAAAGCATGTGGGCGCTGCCCTCTCGCAGTGGGCTGTGAAATGCGGATGACCTTTCGGAGAGGGTTTCCAGTCCCCTTTAGACTTCCCCATTGGCCTGCAACCTCCTCCCCAGGCAGAGGAAGCTCTTAGCAGCCTGTTAACATGTCTGACCTTTCACCTCACATGCATGGAGAGAATAAATTAGCCAGGGCAACCAGGAGCAACGCGTTTGTGAATGGCAATTGGGGTCAATGAACGGTGCGTGTGATGGTGCATTTGTTTAGTTACATCTGGGTATCTGAAGCGTGTTTGTATCCTCGTAAGCTTGAGGGTATCATATTCCCTTCTTAAAAGGTTGTTTGTGCATGTGGGTGGCGAGGCGTCTGTGTGTATACAAATTTGTATACAAATACACAAAAGCAGAACATTACGTTAGAGCCGTATGACGCACTGCATTTACTGTATGCATTGTTGGGAATTCAGCGTAAGCTGCTCTGGCCTGGTTTTTTAAAATTATTCCTCACTTTGAACAGCTATATCGCTATAGTAAAAAACTAGAACTTTTAATACATAAAAGGTCTGTGGTTAATTTTATGTTGAGTAATTATGGGATTGATTGGATGTACTGTATAGTCGCCCAGCAACTTACGGTTAAATCTTTAATATTCAAAATGCCAGCCCCACTACATCATTTGATTTAAAGATTCAAATTTACACATGCGAGTCCTTTCCTCATGCAAAACAAATGTGCCTCAAGGACCCATAAGTTTCATCAATTAAAAACAAAAACAAAAACAAAAAGTATTTTATATTTAAGAAATCCAGTGGATCAGCTATAAATCTGTCAATTTTATCAGTAATGAACAATACATTTAATTAAAAAAACAAATTATTTTTTCTCTATGTGCAATATTTGTGTAAATTATATCCAAATACAATACAAAAATTTGGGGTCAGTGAGATTTTTTTAAAATGTTTTTAAATGCTTATGCTTACCAAGGCTTTAAAAATATATGTGAGCAAAATACAGTAAAACAGTAATTACAATGTAAAAGAACTGTTTTCGATTTTAAGATATTTTTAACCCTTAAAGGCCCACTGAAGTGCTTTGGAACGCACTACATTATTCAATGTGTTGATGTGATTTCCCCTGAAACAGGTCCAGCTGTTAGCAGCCCCTCCCCTTTTTTGAAACAGCCAATAGCGTTTCGTCAATAATATCACAGTTTGACTAGAGCGGGTCTTTCTGTTTGGTTAAGCCAGTTTCCTCTAACACTGTTTATCATCATAATCTCCTCCATTTCACTTTGAAATGCAGAATTCAAATGGGTCGATATGTTTGTTGTCTGCGCAGACTCGCGCATATGATCCGCGCTGCTCTCGTGTCTGTAGTCTAAATTTAGACCAGAGCCGTTGGGGTGTGTGCGCTGCTGTGGTGTGTGAAACTAACGTGAAAACAGACTTTATTCGTCTCAAATGAAAGCATATTTACACTGAATCGTTTCCTATCACATATATAGTGTACTTTGTGCCTTTCACCATGTAGAAATTAGTAGATGTATGTAAACAACTGACCGATTTTAGCAGGGGCGGGCTTTAGATTCTAGAGAGCATTTTGATTGGACAGAAGATTTGACGAGAAGGTGAAGTTTGCGATGATGTCATCAAAATCTGAGATTCGTTTTAACGGAAGTGAGAGACTGTACATTTTGAATGCTTATATCTCCTAAATGCAAATTTTGTCATAGTTTTGGAAAATAGCAGCTTATTCATAACTTTAAGGCTAACACAGTCATATTAAAACCTAAAAAAACTTCATTTTAATTTCAGTGGGCCTTTAAAGGCATGAATTTTTCACCAATCATCATTACATATTCGGGTCTTTAGTGACCCGGATCTACTGTGTATATCGAACACGGATAGATCTCTACCTGTCACGATAATATAAAACTCTCCTGACATTAGAGTAACAATTACAGAAGATTAAAATAAAGCATATTTTGTGACCTTTTGGAGCTTGGAAGGGTTCAGATTGAGCAGATGTTTGATACCATCATCACTGTCATCGTCAGAGCTCATTTCCCCGTACATTCAGCATCTAGCTCATATTCACCATCTCAAACATATTCTCAAACCTCCAAATTCCACAGAAAACCAAATTCCACCTTGAGCATTGGAAAGGTGCTATATAAATAAAACTTCTTCTTCTTCTTCTTCTTCTTCTTCTTCTTCTTCTTCTTCTTCTTCTTCTTCTTCTTCTTCTTCTTCTTCTTCTTCTTCTTCTTCTTCTTCTTCTTCTTCTTCTTCTTCTTCTTCTTCTGCTTCTGCTTCTGCTTCTTCTGCTTCTTCTGCTTCCAAACTATCATTTTCAACATTTTCATAATCAATATTTTGATCGCTGACAACAGCTTCTCCATCAGATCCGCCATCAAGTCACAGTGACACTAACATTTGATTGGGTTTAGAACGTGTTGTTAACCCCTAACAGTGTTCTGCAGTAAATCGCTGAATCATTTCAAGTTTTGCTGATGATACTTCCTATTCTTTTGTTTTCTGCCTGTGGTAACTATGAGACACGTCACTTCATCATTGTGTTTCAGAGAGTGCCACCTTGAGGAATAAAGGGTAATTACACTTATTCAGTCATCAAAGATTATATTATTGTCATGCGGAAAAAAATATACTGAAACTTTTACACACCTCGGGTCATTAGCGACAGTATACAATTTTTTGATAATAACAATTATTCTAATATCCTGATCTGGTTCTCAAGAAACATTTCTTATTAGTATCAATGTTGAAAACAGTTGTGCTGTTAATATTAATTAATATTTATATTTTTGTAGAAACCTTTTTTTTAAGGATTCTTTCATGATCAGACATTTTAAAAGATCTTTTTTTTTTATTGAACTCTTTTGTAACATTACAAACTTTTAAACGGCAGTGTATGTCATACAATATATTGTATTTTGTTAGTAAAATTTTCATGAATTCAATGTTCATGTGTGTTTTAAAAGTGAACTTAAAGTGATTTCTTTACTGGGGATGCTTGTTTATAGTCAAAGCAGTTTGGATTTACAGGGCCAGGGACTGACGACAGACACCTAAACACTAAATCCGCATGTTGAGACTTACTGGCAGTCTGTACGATTTACAGCCTGTCCGCAATGACAGCGGCTTTCTCTAACACGAAAACAAAGCTACACATGACTCCCCATAGCATAATATATCAGCTAGCCCAAAATGGAAATACATTTTGTGCATTCGAAGGGCCGACTGGTACAACAGTTACACTGGACGCTTCCTAAAGAAGTATTTTTTACAATGTATCGTGGCTCTGAGTTAGTGCTTTAGGGGTTTTTGACCTTTTGAGATCTGCAGTAACAATGTGGCTATTCCTTTTTAGACTTGCACATTTTCTTTTCTAGTTTCCACACCCAGATGATTCATGCAGATGCTATGCTTTTATGGACTCTCAGTAAGACTCAGCACACCTTTGGGTAACATGATGCCATAATTATCTCAAACTGAGCCTGCGTTCTTCCCTAAAGGTCATGCGTCCTTATATTTACAGCTAAATTAGTTTCAATATAAAACACACAGTTGAAAAGAAGTTGCATTGTCCTAGTGGGACCTGATTTCAATGTGTTTACTCGTAATCAGTGCTTGTGCCCTGAACTGGTTATAGGTTTGAACCCACATTGACACAAACAACCCAGTTGATTAAGACGCCAAATGCCAAATTCCCATCTGGGACGGAGAGAACCCGAAAGAGAATGAGAGATACAGGGAGAGAGATCAAGAGGATGATGATGATGATGATGATGATGATGACAAGCTGTCTAAATGATAGCTTCAATCCCTCCCCGCTCTTTTTAATCACTCATTTGCGCTCTGTTTACTTAATTTGTCTCTGTTTTTGGTGTTTTTGTGCGAGTTGGTTGTTTGTTTGGAATGGATCGGTCTGGCTGTGGGAAAGAGCTGCTGTTGTAGCCTCTCTTTTCTGTAGCATGGCTGTAACCTGGCTCACAGATGACCTAGTTTCTCATGACCAGAAGAAGAAACACACGCTGTGGTGATCTTTTCCTTCTAGTGTTCTTTTGGGGAGCATGCACACATGTACACTGGGGTCCAAAAGTCTGAGACCACATTTGAAAATGTGTCTTTTTTTCCCATTATTACTGGAAATAACCAAAACGTTGTGTGGACAGAATGTTTTTTTTCCTGACATTTAAAGGCTTATTCACACTACACAGACAAAACACCAATAAACCATTGGATTTAGATTACATTGCCACAATAAGTAATTAGGTGTTTTTTTGGGGGGGTTTTTTTGGATCACTTTAACTTGGGATATGCTAGCTGGCAACATAGGATGCCATTCATTATGCTAAGCTGAGCTAGCGTCGACCCTGGCAAACTAAAACAATGTATGCACTGAGACAAAAATGCATTTGCCCATATATCTAAATGTAGGAAAGAGGTTGAATAAGCCCTATTTCTAAAAACGGTGGAGTGTTCCTTTAATGTGCGCGTAGTTTCAAATGGCTCTGCTCCTGTTCAGATTTTACACGTGTGCTCAAACTTTGTCCTGTGTGCTCTCGTGAATATCCCCTTGCTCTTTCTCTAGAATTGTCTTCTGATTTATCCAGAAACCTGCCATTTTCACTACAAGGATAGTTTACTAATCACGCCCGAGGAACAAGGGACTTGCCTCATCGTCATGGCAATGGTTTTGTGTCCAGGTCAGATTACTTCAAAGTTTGTTGTCATTTGTTGGAAAATCATACCACACTACTCCAACATTCCACTACCCGACAAATGCCGATTGAACATGTTTAGTCAGTTGAAAACATACTTCGACCAACAGCAACAGACGCCATCAAAATGTTTGGTCTGGAAACTCACCATTTGACAGGGCTCAATCCGAGGGGCGGGATAAACAGTTGTCTTTCAAACTCCCTCTGCACGCGATAGGATAGCGCTACAACCAACCAGAGCGACGTGAAGCAGAGCTAGTTGACAAATAAAATTACCCGTACCCGGTCGGCAAAACTCAGAACACATCTTCCCTTCTTCAGAATGCCTTCAGTGCCGTTCTTTGTTCTTTTCTCAGAGAAAAGTTTAACTCCAAGTCTTGCAGAGTCACGACCAAAGCCGTTTCGAGAGACCGCCATTTGCCAGCTTCTTTATTTACAAGTAGCAGGCACCTCTGCCGTCATTACATTACATTACATTACATTACATCAATATACATGATGTGATTGGTCTGACCAGAGTTTGGTTTTCCCAGGTCAGAAGTGTATTGAGAGTTGCTAGACAACACTCCCGGCAAATTAGATTTGCTGCCGCTAGGGTGCGTCTAGATTTCTAGGCTAAAGTGAAACTTTTCCTATATCCAATTTCACTCCAATGTCTACACTATAAATTACAGTTTGGAAGAGGCAGTAATGCTGTCAAAAGTCAGGACCAGTCTGCAGATTTTGGTTAAAGTTTAGAGATTTCACTGAATATTGCAGTGTACGATGGGCATAGGCTTTTTAGCTTCAGATTATGAAGAAGATATCAAACATTTGACATTTTGAGCTGATTTTAATACACATATTGTATGACATGTTTCTGCATGATTTGTTGTGTTCCGAATGACTTTAAAGTCTACTAGTGTGTGATCTTCAGTTTTTGTGTAAATGAGGGCAATTTTTCTCTTTAACTGTTGACAAAGTCGTCAAGTGTATGATGTTCAGGTTTTGTTCAGATTTTAAAAGTTGCATAGTGTATTACAGCCTTTATCTAAAGCCTACTTTGACTTAACAAGGTTTTATCTGTTTATCAGTCCATGCATATTCAATGTAATCAAACCCCTGACTTGAGTTGCTAGAGCCATTCTCAACTTTTTAAGCACAATGCAGCACATTTCCACACATTAAACATGCATTTGTCTATGCAGATCCACATCTTCTCTTGACATATGACAACATGACATATCATGGTGAGATAAGGCAGCTCTTCTGCTGGGCCGCTCTTGTTGGCTGCTTTGAGCACCTGGGGGATCATTGATAGGAATACTAGAGGCCTGCAGCGCCATCACTCTCAGCCAAGTGCATGAAAACACATGGAGAAGTTGGGTTAGTGCCACAGCGTAAATCTGGGTTTACACCTTCCCTCTTAACACACTCTGTGTTCTGTCCAGCACATTTGAACACTTATGATCCAATTTTGCTCTGTCTGTGAAAATCGAGGTAGTAAGGCAGCAAAGTACAGTCCCTGACAAAAGTCTTGTCACTTATCTATTTTCTAAAAATACCTGATATTAACCTTTTAATTGACTTTTAATTAATTCATTGGTGTTAGAAATAGCTCATATGAAAAGCTAAAACCCTCCCAAATGATGTTTAATGCACTGAAATAAATAATGTTCACAGAAAAAATATTTATCATTTAATCAAGACGGAAAGGTCAAATTTGGGAAGACAAAAGTTTTGTCGCCTATACAGAAATTGAACAAATTTGCAGCAAATACAAAAATGTGTCAGCAAATTAAGTTGTGGTGCTGTGAGATCCAAATTTAATATCTTGTATGACTTCCATGAGCTTGAAGGACTGCATCCATGCGGTTTGGCAAGGATTCATACAATTTATTGATGAAGTCATCAGGAATAGCTAAGAAAGCACTCTTGCATGCCTCCCAGAGTTCATCAATATTCTTTGGTTTCGTCTTCCATGTGTCCTCTTTCATCCTACCCCACATATGCTCAATGATGTTCATGTCTGGTGACTGGGCTGGCCAATCCTGGAGCATCTTGATCTTCTTCGCCTTGAGGAACTTTGATGTGGAGATGGAAGTATGCGATGGAGCACCGTCCTGCTGCAGAATTTGGCCTCTTTTATGGTTGGGAATATAAGAGGTAGCTAAGATTTCTTGGTATTTTAGACTATTGATGTTGCCTTCCACCCTGCAGATCTCTCGCACACCCCCATTCTGGATGTAACCCTAGACCATGATTTTTCCGCCACCAAACTTCACTGTTTTCTGGGTGAATCTCGGATCCATCTCGGATCTAAACTTGAGCAGTTGTCTTGCGGGGTCTGCCTGACCTGGGCTTGTCAAAAACGTCTCCAGTCTCTTCAAATCTTTTTTTTATCCTCTGTACTTGACGCTGAGACACATTGAAGGTGTCTGCCACATCAGCAGTGGATCTGGTCTTCAGCCTCTTGATAATCAAAACTTTAGTCTCTGGGTGAATCTTAGGCATGTTTGCAGAGGTCTAGTTGCAGTTGATGCGAAGGTCTAGCGTACTGGGGTTCTTTTTATACACACTTGAGACCTAATTGATCCAATATTAGTCACAGGGGAAGCTCATATGACAAGGCGACAACACTTATGTCTTTGCAAAAATTGACTCAATGGGCTTTACCAAGCTGTGAATATTAGAATACTTTTTGAAAGTTTAGTTTTTTCACTGAAACATTATCACAAAAACTGGTGGGATTAAAATGAGCCATTCCTTGTAAAAAAATCTTGATTAGAAATATATTTCAGCGGCACTTTAGGTCAATTTGTACACAAGCGACAAGACTTTTGTCAGGGACTGTACATTCAACTTTATAGATCGACATGACAGACTGAATGTAAAATATATGCTAGCCAGGTATATACAGTATGATCCAGGTAGACCACATTGAAAATTGGGAAATGTTGTATTGTATGGCAGTGAAAACTGACGTAATTCAAAAGTGAAAATTCAGCTTTGCCATCACAGGAATAAATTACATTTTAAAACATATTAAAATAAATGACATTTGTTTTAAATCGTAAGAAACACAAATGCAGACACTCATTTTACTCAATTTGGTACTTTGATATTATATATATATATATATATATATATATATATATATATATATATATATATATATATATAAGGACTGTCACTAGTTTCAAATGTTTAATTGCGATTAATTGCACACTTATTGTGAAAATAAGCTTTTGCCATTTATCTCCTTAAACACATTCATTATGTCATTATTTGCTATATCCAAAGTAAACAATCAGATTGAAAGGTGATTCTCAGAAAGCTGTATTTTCTGCAAGCTTCAGGGATCACTGGAGACTCCAAAAGGAAACCAATATATTTACACACACCTATGCCCCCATTAATGAACACGGTTTGATCTTTGTGCGTCAGAAACTCACGCGCTTACTGTGCGACTCTGGTACGTCACAAAAATTGAGCTCCTCTGAAACAGTCACAGAATATAAAAGAGCTCGTGTTTTAAAGCAAAGCACACACTATAATAAATTATTAAGTAAAAACGCAACATGAGTCACTATTTTCTCTGATATATCTGATGTCATTAGCCTGGCCTTCTTTACATTAGCGCTGTTTTGGACTGTTTGAATGAATTTGATCACTGAATATTTTCTCAGAGTTTAATGGCTTTAAATGGCCTGATCACAGACAGAGAATCAGAATCGGGTTAAAGAGTTAGAGAATGGATATTTCCTCCTTCAAGGTTACAGGTGCTGTAGATCCTCAGTGTGGTTGTGATAAACTCCCGACTCGATCTAACTATGTGACAAAAATTACGTTAATATCACAAGTCACATATTTCTGTAATTTATTTGCCTAATATATATATATATTGTTATATGTATGTAATTATATATATATATATATATATATATATATATATATATATATATATATATATATATATATATATATATATATATATATATATATATATATATATATATATATATATATATATATATATATATATATATATAAACTACAATAGGACTACTTTTAATAATTGGTATTTTGTCTACAGTGTATGTGGACATGCTATTTTGCAACACATTCACATTGTATTTTGTAAATTGGTGGTGCACTGTTGTGATTCACTAAAACATGTTCATCATATTTTAAGGGACAGTTCAACCAAAAATGAAAACTTTGTCATTTACTCACCCTTGTGTTGTTCCAAACCTGGATGAGTTTGAAGAATGTTGGTACAGATGGTTGCTTCCATAGTATTTTTTCCCCACTATGGAAGTCAATGGATGCCCTCAACTGTCTGGTTACCAACATTCTTCAAAATTTCTTCCTTTGTGTTCAACAGAATTAAGTAAACTACAGGTTAGGAACAATTTGAGGGTGAATAAGTAATGACAACATTTTCATATTTGGGTGAACTATCCCTTTAACGTTTTTCAGCAAGTCTTATTTCACCGTTTGATCGTAGATATGAAGCGTCAGAACTTTCGGTTCCCATCTAAAATTCCTGTTAAAACACACACTCTATCCATTTAGTGTCCCCCTGTGAGCTAAGTGGAGTTCGGCCCTGTGATTGGGGCCCCTCACACGTGCGCCTCGGGGCAAGAGGCCTCCCAGTGCCTGCCGTCCTTCCCTAGACCTGAGGGAGCGTTTCCCCCATAACCCCATCACAGTGGCTGAGCTTTGGGTCTCACAACCATCTGGACTCTGCCAGAGCAGCAGATCAGTCCAGATAAATTTTATGAGAGAACGGAGGAAGGTGAAATTAGCAGGAAGAGAGCCTGAGAATGTTTATCACTCCATTTCTGATGACATTCAGTTACGGAGTGTGCTAGTAGGCAGTTAACATCAATGGCACTCTTTGTAACTCCCCAGACTCCCTGAAAGGCAGTTCTGCTCTCAAATCACCATCTTTGTGTTTAACAGATAGATGTGCTATTAAAAAAGATTTTAAGTGTCCATGTAAAAGCTTTGCTTGTAAAATGTGTGATTTTGAGTAAAGAGCCTTACGTAATGTGTCTGGGTGGTGCGGGACATCTACATTAATGACACTTAAAGGGATGGTTTACCCAAAATACAAATTATGTCATCATTTACCCACCCTCGTGTCATCCAGAACCTGTTGGTCTTTCTTTCTTTCTTCTGTGAAACACAAAAGAAATGCTGTTTCATGCATACTGAGCTTTTTACACTGTTAAAGACTTGGATTCCCATCCTAAACATAGACAAAGTTTCAAAAACTAATGTTGGGCGTTTGATGGAGTATTTCTGTGTCAAAAATACTCCTTCCGGTTTCTCACAAGTTTCGGAGAGTTTTTTTCGAGTATGGGTCAGCTTGACGTGAACAGAGCGGAAGGTCCTTGTATGGGCCGTACGGGCTCTTCTCCCGGTAGGGTGCGCGCGCGTGACTAGAGCGAGAGAGGAAATGCACGCCCGTAAACACTCAGGTGCAGATCCACTCGTCTGAGCAACACTTCTGTGGCACCGCGCAGACATTTCAGAGATGCATCAGTCGCATCACAAAAGTGGATCTCCGCGGTCACTGCTGTCACAGGACTTCACGAAATCAACAGTTACCAAAGAAGTGTGTTTTTGACTGAGCGGTCCCAGCGATAAAGGTTCACGGTCGTGCGCGGTGAGTAAAACTGCTTCAAATGTCTGTGTTGTTGGCCATCTATAGGTGTCAGTTTGTTTATTGTAAAACCACCCAAACATAAACCTAGGGGAGGTTCTCACAAAGCGTGCTTCGTCATTCAAATACACTAACGGTTACTCCATTGTTGTTCTATATATAACGTTACACTAGTCTGACGTGCAAAACCGTTTTGCTTGCTACTGCTAAGGTTTAGTCGCATACAATAGTCCATAAACTAAATCATGTCCTCATAAACTGCGAGCAAACAAACACAAATGTTGACAGGCCACTAAATACAGTACATACCACAGAGACGGACGTCCTGCTGTTGCTGTTTCTCCTGTTCAATTTATTTCATCCTTCGGATCTGATTCTGGATCATATCTGTATTAGATGAATCTGGGTAGCGTTTTCTTCTCCACGCTTGAGGACGTCATCGCTTTGTGCGCGCTCGTCATTCTTTAGCTCTGCCCACACGATACGCCTCCAGCCTCTCGTTTTTTTCCGGAAAGACTCGGTACAGCCTATATTTCTTTTATAAATATAATAAAGCTAAAGACTTTTCGGAGATATGAAGGATGCAATACTACTCTATAGGTACTCAAGATTGACATGAGATTGACTGAAACTGAGTGTTTCACCCCCCCTTTAAAAAAGTAAGTAACCTGGTTGCCTTAACATTTTGAGTTTATTAAAATTAATAATTTGAGTTGATACAATGAAGGAAATTGGTTTAATAAATAGAAACTCAAAATATTATTGTATCTGAACCATATAAAAAACAATGTGATAAATCATGAAAATTGATGTGTTTCACTGCATCATCACAAATAAAACACACAATTACCCAAAATGCTTACAACATATGTGAATAATATTTGAAAAAAGGTTGTCCACTCTCTTATTGTATTAACTCAAAATTTTAATTTCAGTGAACTCAAAATATTAAGACAACCAGGTAACTTATTTTTTAAATAATTTTTTTACAGTGTGCTCTCTCCTCATCTTAATCACTCTCTGTCTCCTCTTTCTCAGTCTCCTTATCTTCCCCTGCTAAAGCTGAGCTGTGACTTATTTGACTTAATTTTCATCTCTCAGTGTAGTAAACATAGGGTCAACTGGTATATAGCCTGTTTTTTAGATATTTACACATTTTATCAATCATTTTCTGAGACAAGTTAATTTACTGAAGGCTACGAATGCTAGCTAAATAAGTTTATTAAATTCATTTACATCCATTCTTAATGTACCTAATATGATCAAAAAATGGCTTTGTTAATGGCTTTGACAGTTACTAATTATTCCATTACATGAAACACGGGAATTATATAGGCCAATTTTAATTCAAAATGGTGAAATTAGACAAAAGTTATTAGTTTGTCTGATTATTTGTAACATTTCTACCCTAAAACAGCTGTGAGATATGAAATATTTAGTTTAGCTACTTACATATTATCTCAGACTTTATAGCTGTTAACCGAAGTATTGGGCTTTTATGAAATTCACGTTCAACAGCTTCTGTGAACGTAAAGCCCACCTACTTTGATTTGATTGGTCATCTCAAATATTTTGACATTGACGAGTGGTGACAGACCAATGAGGCAGCTCAGATGAGAAGATCTTGGAGCTGTACAAAAATCTTGCAGCACTAAAGTAGTGTTAATATTATATCAAGCATTTATTTCAAACATTTATTATATACACCTCAGAAAAATACTGAGTTGACCTCATTGCTAACTACGGCCATGGATGCTACCTAGAATCATAATCACACTGTTCGTTCATTGAGAACCCAAATTGAGCCTGGTTTTTTCCCAGGTTTTTTTCCTTTTCCATTTCTGTCACTGATGGAGTCTGGGCTCCTTGCCACTTGCTTAGTTGGGGATGCTTAATATTCAGAAATATTATTGACTTGAATGCACTGACACTATTGGATAAGACTGAACTGAGCTAGACGATGACATCACTTTTTTTCTGTAGAGCTGCTTTGTTTGTACAGGACTTGCTAATGCCAATATATACACGGCACACTGCTGTGAGCAAGTAATACGTGCTGCAGCTGAACTATATAGCATACCTGAATTACCTGTTGAAGATCTATACAGGTGGAGCCTGGGAAGGTGAAGGGTTTCTGAAAGCATGCTGTACTGCTTAGGCCAGCGGTTCCCAAACTTTTTTACCTGCGCACCGCACCCCCTTCTATGTCCCGAACGGGTTCGCGCACCCCCAATACCCACTTAAAAAACAAACAAAAAAGCAAAAAACAAAAACAAAGCTTTATTTTATCGCCATATAAAGACTGTTTAATCATGGGCAAATAACCAGAACACGAATGACAATAACAACATCAAAAAAGTTTCAATGTAATGCAACAAAGCTACACACAAGCTTCCACTTTTAAGAGGATGTGACAGACACATGCTCAGTAACAGAAAGCACGGTTATTTAGCAATATTCCGCCGAGATAACGGAGCCGAGCAAAGGAGCCGAGCAAAGGGAGTGCTTTCAATGAATTCCTATGAAAGTTAAACTTTCATATACATAAACTAAAAAAACCGCGCCAGTGCGCGCACACCGTGAATGACAGCTCGTCAGTAAATGTGTGTTTTTTGCGGCAAGCAGATTTTAGTTTCAGTTTTGAATTAGTGCCGATTCGTGGGCGGGTTGCTTGAACTGTGGGTTCATTAGCCTATTTTTCTTAATGAAAACCACAACAACACACATTGACAAACTCACTTACTTTTACATTTTACTTTGAAACCAAATCTTCTGAGATCATCTTGTCTTTTTTTTATTATTATTGTATGGAAAATCCCATATAAAAAAAAACGGTATTACATTTTTCCTCTCGCGTACCCCCTGGTGGCAGCTTGCGTACCCCTGGGGGTGCACGCACCACACTTTGGGAATCCCTGGCTTAGGCAAATGCCAACTAGTATTTGAAGGTTAAGCAGCGAGCTCATTGGCTACTGATACAGCAGGAACCAATCATCTGTGCCCATAGATAACGATGTGATTGCAAGCAGGTTAAGGACCTATTAGTCTACATCATCTACAGTTTCATTACAGAACTTTGTACTTGTTTAAATGTCATTACGTTACGTTTAAATGTCATACAAATGTTACGTTTCTCATCTGTTCAATCCACAAAGTGTAATTTTTCGCCACTAGAAGTCGCTTGATGACGCCTTGATTCCGCAGAGCTTTAATTATGGTGCATGCGACCTCTTCCGCTTATGGGGTAACGCTGAGCTGTTTTATCATATTAGTATCATATATGTTATGATGCTACTCTGTGCATTTGCTCGGCAGCTACTAGAGACACTTGTTGCACACTGCAGTAAGCTAGATCGATATTAGGGGTATCGATGTACTCCAGAAAATGAGATTTAAACAATAAGATTAACTATGTTGAGCTATATAACAATTACTAGTTTACTGTCGATGAATGTATCCACACAACTATCAACAGCTCACCTGTCTAATGAAACACATAATATACTATTGAAGCATCTCTGGAGCTTTTATAGTTTCTACAAAATATGGAAATCGAAGGTAAGTATGATGTCATTGATAGGCGACGCGCGGACACGGTCCGTGTCCTGGTTAAAATATCTTATTTCACTGGATTTAAACATTCTTGGAAACATTTGGGATAATTTAAGTACACAAGTCAACAAAATATGTAACATTGTTCTTGTAGTTTTTGGATATTTTAATCCAAAAAATCTTACATATTGTGCCTTTAATTTAATATCAACTTAATTTCAATGAACAAAAATTAGTTTAAGCTTTCGGTAACACTGAACCAAACCAAACAAACAAACCCTTAAGTAGACCAGTCCTCGTGACAAGCCTGTTAGTACACTAAAATAACTGAGCCGCCTTGTAGCCTGAACCTGGCTGAGAGAGAGAGACAGAGATGAATCAGGTCGTGGCTCGTGGTGATTTTAAATCATGTGAGGGCCAGAGAACTGCTCCCTTACCAGCCCTAAGTCTCCCTCACCCTGCCTGGCTTTCACAGAGTTGTTTATGGAAGAGAGATTCATGCTGATGATATTTGTGTATGGTGTATTGTTTGAAAGATGGCACAGCAGTATAAATAGCTACTTTTTCAACTTTACATTTTAGTTCTGTTTGCATACTGCAGTGTGTTTCACATGATATAATTTATTACAAACAAGTGACCACTTGTTTGTGTGTTTCTTTGTTTTCAAATAGTTTTTGTATTTTGTCATATTCATTATTTTGAGTCTATTTTACTCTGACTAAAATGGAATGTAAATATCTACCTTGTAAATGTTGATAAACAATTTAAACCAGAACAAGAAACAAAACTTTACTCAAGGAATGGAACAATTGTTCTTGTAATATGATTAATAGTTTTACATAGTCTGAGTAAATGTAAGTAATATTATTATGTATATTATGTTTATGTTGTAGTCCGATAGATAGATTGTTGATGAGACAGCCCATGAATTGAATTGAAATTTTCTGAAATACCTACTGAATCTGGCAGTTGAGAGTTGTCCGGAAACACAAGAATCTCTCTTTCTATCACATTTATGTACATGCACTGTATATAACTGGGATGGTGGAGTTTTTTGTCTCTCATAGAGTAGATGGATTATTTTGGTGTATTTGTTTTGTTCCATTAGGGAATCTCCAGAATTGGCAAGACCACGACATCAGAACCCGGATCTATGTTCTAATAATGAGTTCCCAGGAGAAGAAAAGCCAATACTTTCCACTCGCCTACAGCCTTCAAAACGTATAACCCATTTTAAGAATGTCCCTTTAAGTCAAGGTATAAAAACTATACAGTATGTCACATAATGTTTCCCCTTACTGTAGTGTATGTTTCTTGAAGTAAACAACCTTTAAATTAATGCTTTAGATGAAGCCTTTTTGCCAGTTGACCTTATGAGGTCAATGTCAATATAAGGGAGGGGATCCCATATAGTCCAGTCCAGCCTTTGTGCTAAAGGGTTTCCCCCTCTCCCCAAGTCTTAGAATCACAGGCGAAACAAGACCTGTTGGGCAGCCGCCAAACACAACAAACCACTGCAGATTCTCTCCTGATCGAAGAGCATGTGACTAAATGGTTTTAAGGTTCAAATCGCATTTCACACCCTAAAATAATCAAAAATGAAAATCTAGTTTTCATTTAGTCAGCCTCGTGTCTTTTCAAACCTGTAAGATTTTCTTTCTTCTATGGAAAGTTTCTTGCGACACTTTGCACTCAAAAAGAAATTTGTCAAAATGTACTACTGTATTAATTTAACAGAATTTTCCGTATTTATTTTTTTACAGGTGTTTTACCTGTATTTAGAATTTTGAACTTCATTGCTTTCTATGCTAGGGTTAACGGAAATGTCCGTAAAATAACTGAACAATGTCCAGCCAATGAGCTGCCAGTACTTTTCCGTTATTTTACGGATACAGTGTGGTTTTGCGAGCAAACACAACGATTCTCGTGGAAACGCAATAGTTTTGCGAAATAACGCAAAAGCGGTTTCCCTCCCATCTATTTTTCCTCCCCGCCATTGACGGAAATGTCTGGCTTTCTGTGTTTTCACTGTTATATGGTAGGGGGCTGCTATTACACGATTATTATAAGAGTACAGAATCTCCAGATCACAACACAGGCGAAAACCAAGCAGAAACAAGCGATATCATATGTAAGCAGATGCATATGTAAAATAACGGGATCATCAACATTAAACAGCATATAAATCGAAATTGCCTAATGTTACGGATGAAATGTCGACCTAGGATGAGCTAGAGGACTGTGCAAGCATGGGGTGTTGATGGACTCGATCTACTCCATCATCTTATGTTTTGATCATCTTTCTTAATCCGATTTGGATGTAGTCTTTAAAAAAACCCTCAATTTTCTCAGCTTTTAGTTTAAAATCAGAGGTTCTGTTATTTCTTTTGGTAGATTACATGTTCAGATATTCATACAAAAGATTATTCTGGGGGCCAGGAACATTTTGTGAAAATTAGAAAAAATGCTGGCGGTGGCTGACTTTTTGAAAATAGACCTGGCGGGGGAAGAGTTGAACGCAGCCCTGGTTTTCGAGTTCACTTACTGACTCATTGAATCAATGACTCAATGATCCAATCCTTACTGAATCTTGAAAGTTGCAGTAAGGATTGGATCATTGAATCAATGACTCAATGATCCAATCCTTACTGAATCTTGAAAGTTGCAGTCCCCTTTCATCCAATATTTTTTTTTAAATAAACAAACATTTTGTGTTTCATGAAAGTTATACAGGTCCAGAACAAAGCGGGTGAGTAAATTATGAGTATATATCATATATCATTATAAGTAATTAATGCAAATTATTTGATTTTGAGTGAATTGTCCCTCTAAAAACCCTGAAAACGTCTTCCCAGAGGGTTCAAACTAAGTATCCTTTCCTGTCTTATCAAAACAAAAACCTCCAAAAAAACACATCCTGACTTCTTTCTTTTCATTTTTCCGTCAGCCGTTTGCGGTTTAGATGGCGTTAGCGTGAATCGATAGGAAAACATCCACAGCATCAAAGCAGAAACAGTCTAGTCATTAAAGACTTCCGCCGAGTGTATATTATTGTGATGAATAACATGGATCAAGTTCATTTCTGTAAAAAGTGTTTACCAGAAGTGCCTTCTATTTTTACCATTAGACTTAATTACACATAGCCTCTTGCCAAGCATGAGGAACTCAAAAATACTGCGTAGCGTCACAATAAATAAGACTTCCTCTCTTATCCTTTTGTTTTCTTTCAACAAGAGTTTGCTTTAATGATCCTGTGAAGCCATTAACTTCCTGATTTGATTAAAGAGAGCGTGGTGATTGGAAACATACATCTGGGAAAGGAGGACATATGACCCTCTCTGAACTGTGTGTGGCAGCATTGGTTTTGTTAGCATCTGTTTGAGTCTGTTTACTCTGTTGGGAAAGCTGTGGATGGTTGCAGCTAAGTCAGTGTGACTTTAGATCCAGAGCCTCCATCGGTGCTATGGAGTTTAACCTCAGTTTAACTTCAGCCCCACCTGACTGACCTACATTCTGACGGACCTGCTCCAAACGGCCGTAGGCCATGTGCCTGAAAGTTTCCTCAACACTGCAAGGAAAAATGTTAGCATATGCGCTACATTTTCCGTAACATCAGGCCCACACAGAACCTGCACACGCAGTTTCAACTGATTTCCACAAAGTAGTATGGGTATTAATATTTTGCCTCATTTGATTATGCTGCTGTTGTTTCACACATTTTACTATGATTTTTGAACCAAAATGAGCTAAAAAAAACTCAACTTTTTCTGAATCTAGCCGGGCCTGCTTGACATCTTGACATAATTTTGAGAAAACATTTTCCCTCAGTTTTACAGAAAATAATGTGTGGTGATTGATAATTATGGCTTGCTAGTTTAGTTGTCTAAGGAAATCGAAATATTTCCATTCACACGCTCTTAAATGTAGACTTTAATCTCCTGGCTGGCTTGCAATACGCAAGAAAACATGATGTGAAGCTCCTTTTCAACAGATGCTGATCTTTTTTCCCCTCTCGGCTGTTGCCTGCGCCAGACATTCACTTCAGCAGTATTTGACCCAGCGATTCATTGAGGCTCTTTGGAGATTCCCTTTATACTTCAGTAGGGACACCCCTCAAAGGGTTTGATAGTGATCACTAGAGATGTTAGTCTTTGTGCCAGTAACAATGGCCAATTATTGTCTTGTACTGGAAAAGCATGCTGCTAGCAATGGCATGATTCTCAGGACACATATATCCAGCCCCCCATTCAGTCAGTTCTGGCAGGTCACGTTAGTCAAGCTCATGTCAGCTGACTGTCAGCTGATCACGTCTACCTATAGGAATACGACGTCTATCGAAGCATACATATAAGCTCCTCAGTACTATCAGCAGCTGTCGCGTTTCTCCAGAGCTCATTTACCCTCCTCCATCCCCAGCTCCTCTCGTCAGTCAGGATTTCAACCTGTCCTCCAAAAAAATACGACACCAGGTCGTTTTTCAAGCACCTTATTACGACCTATATTTGCGTTTTAAAGTCATGCGCCCTCTAGCTGACTTAAAAGTAATGACAGTATCATGTTACGTCTGACGTAATGAAATGACATATGACTGTCGTTACCAATCTAAATGCGTGTTCATTTTAATGCAGTGTGTGGACTTTTTATCACCATTTGTCATATTTCCATTTAGCAAAAATATGTTTTTACAACTACACCCACCCCATCCCTAAACCTACCTAGTGATTTATAGCGCATACACACTTTATGAGCACGTGTTCCATGGGATCGAACTCACGATCGCATGATCACATGTTGTTGTTGTCAAGTGCAATGCTTTACCAACCGAGCTATGCAAAACCTGAAATACTAAGCAGATAAAATGGAAAAATGCTTTAAAATGAAAGTGTCCTGCTGTCAATAGGAGCACAACTTTAGAAAATGCTCCTGTGCGTCGTATAAAATTAATTCAAATATGCAGGGCTCTGTAAATTAAACAAAAAAACAAAACAAACAAAAAAAGTTACCTTAAAAAAATACATTTGAATATGCAACAGCAATCTCACTGAGAAGACAAAGTGCTTTTTGCGGTGTAGATGTGTTACACCCAATATACACTGAAGTCGAGTGACATGACAAAACCAGAATGTTCCCAATCAACAAGTTGTAAACGCAGTGTAAATAAGACATTTATCCTTTAGAAAGCTGCATGATTGCAAACAGGCGCATGAGTGACAGTTTGAGTGATTCATATGAAATGTAAGCGTTCTAATATTGTCGCGTTGTTCACTTTCTGTGTATAATTTATTCAGGATTTAAATAACTGTTTTGTTTTTCATGCTGCTGTTTTTTAATGCTTCACTGGAAAAGTAGTAATAACTGTCCGACAGCTTTTTCCACCTCCTTTTGATTGGCCATTGCATCTCTAGTGAACACACATCGACAACACAATGAACATGCACACTATTTAGTGTGATGCTTACATTTAGATTTTAAAAAATGTGCCTGTTTTTCACCATGTGCAGGTGGTATAGCAAAAGAATGTGTGGTGTTTCCTGCCCTTTGATTATTTGTACCATAAGGACTTGGCTATGCTAAAAACACTCAAACACTTTGGCCTTAAAACACATGTTTGTATGAATGTCGTCCTTAGCTACAACCATACATGTATGCGTGTGCATAAATCCCAAAGAGAGCAATTGGCTCTGGCCCAAAACATGAAGTCAGCCACTGTATGGAAGATCATTGGAATGATTTAGGGCAAGAAAATAAAGCTGGATTTATGGCCGCTAGCCGTTAGAATTGTCAATGTTAGCGCTGAGCTATATCGCTGATGACTAATAGTCTCTGCAACCTTTTACCGAGTGCAATTTCATCATATGGAGTGCAATGCAAAGCATCATAAGCATCCTCTGAAGTGCCGTAGCAATTCACCGTGGCTCATTCTTCAGCAGTTTATTGCTCCTGCAGTTGTCTCCGGCATTTGTGTTTACTTGGAATTGTCTTAGTTACTGCTGATTCCTATGTTTTTCCATTTTATTAAGTGTGCCAAAAGCAAATCATCCACAAAAAAAATATGGCTCATGTTTCTTGACCGCAAAAAAATCATGGTGTACGTCACACAAGGGATAATCAGAGCGGCAAATATCCTGTATGTTTACACTGAATTTCACTAAGTGGTTGAAAATATAACATTTTAGAATACAAATATTATTTTTTATAAATAGCTGTAGATTACCAGATGATAAACAGGAAAGAAGAAGGTGCCCTGGTCTGATGAATCTTATTTTTTTCTATCATGTGGATGGCCTGGGTGCGTGCGCATTGGGGAACACATGGCACCAGGATGCACAATGGAAAGAAGGCAAGCCAGGCGTGTGATGCCTCGTGTGATGCTTTGGGCAATGTTCTGCTAGGAAACCTTGGGTCCTGCCTTCCATGTGAATGTTACTTTGACACGTGCCACCTACCTAAGCATTGTTTCATGGAAAGGGTATTCCCTGGTGGCTGTGGCCTTTTTCAGCAGGATAATGAGCCCTGCCACAAAGCAGAAATGGTTCTGGAATGGTTTGAGGTGTTGACTTGGCCTCCAAATTCCCCAGATCTCAATCCAGTCAAGCATTTGTGGGATGTGCTGAACAAGCAAGACCGATCCATGGAGGCCCCACCTCGCAACTTACAGGACTTAAAGGATCTGCTGCTTACATCTTGGTGCCAGATACCACAGCACACCTTCAGAGGTTTAGTGCCCCGACGGATCAGGGCTGTTTTGGCAGAAAAACAGGGACCAACAAATAATGTTATGCCTAATCGTTGTATTTCTATAAAGATTCAACTTTATAGCTCAACTGTGATTTTGTCTCTCTATTACGACTTAATTTCTTGTGACAGCTACTTTCATTTTCATAATATCCAACTTTATATCTCAACAGCAACTTTATTTATCAAAATTTTAACTTTATTTATTTGTAATTGACACTTAATTTCTCTAAATATTCAATGTTAGATCTTAAAGCTGCACAATGTTACTTTTCCGTCCGCTAGAGGTCAACTATTCAAACCAAAGGCGTAGTTTGATGACGGCAAGTTTGAGCGCAAAATCTTGGGACATGTGGTCTTCACCTCACAGTAGAAAAGAATCGGGCTAGGACTCTGGCAGAAATCATGTTCATGAATGTGATTATTAACGTTACTGTAGTGTGAAGCAGAGCAGGACCGAGTGTTGAGGAGCTGAGCAAGGCCGCTGGAGCGATTGTTACACAATACACGCCTCGCAAGCAATAGGACTTTTATTATAAAGGGAACCAGTCGCGGGCGGCATTTTCGCTTTTACAGTCATGAGTTTGAGGTAACGCAGCTCTTTTTTATCATATTAGATACATTTAAGTGTGTTTAAAATGAAGTTATGACGTTACTGCTGTGACACTTGTTGCACACTGCTAAGAGTAAAGCGAGAGGAAACCAAGGGTAACACAGATATGACACAATTGTCAATGAGACATTTTGGATGTTGTAAGAACTCAACTGAACAAAATAAATAACACTGGCCTAGTACTTTTAGGATATTTTACTGCAAAAATAATACATAGTGCACCTTTAACTGCAGCTTTATTTCTCAGTTGTGACTTTATTTCTTACAATTTACTTAATTTCTCAAAATTACTACTTTATTTCTTATAAAATTAACTTATATCTCGACTGTAACTTTTATTTCTTCCAGTTGTGACTTTATAAATCATTTTTGTGACCTTTGTTAATTTTCAGATTTTTTTTAAATTTACTGTATATCACACTCTTTGCCATTGGGTGTGCATAAATTCTAATGAGAGGATCTGAGTACTCTGAATCTGGTTCAATTGACGATTCCTTTTCTTAAAGTAATATGCCTTGTTGAAGCAGTGCCCCCTGATTTACCAGCAAACTATGACCAGACTGAAGGGGTACAACAGTAACAGGACTCAAGCATTTTGCACAGGGTTTGGCTGATTGCGTAACGATGAGCTCTTGCTGAATTTACTGCATCCAGTAACTGCTCGTAATGGCAATTTAATGGCCACCGGTAATAAAGCTGTCTCATTAGGAAAAAGGGAGGCTAAATCAAAACCCAATCAGACTAGAAGGGAAGTCAGAGCAAGTCAAAGTTTTCGGGAAAAGTTCTTTGTCATCAGTTTTTGCCCCAAAAGCACCACCAGGCTATCATGTCCGGTGGGGGAGAGGACCCACATTCTCTCTCTGTGGAAACATTTGCAGATTGTTTCTACTTTGTGGTTTAACAAAAGAAATATACCTGAATTTAACGGCACAGATAGCTGCGGCAGACTTTGTTTCACTGGATTTAGAAAAGTGTTGAGTGCAGTAAAAGCTCCCTTGCATGTTGTGTAAAGTAGGACCTTGATAGAAGACATGTAGCGCTATGAAAATAAATGTAGCATGTTGACAGACAGGCCCAAAATTTGGCTGACCCAGTTCTAGGGGAAATTTGAAATGTAAATGAAACAAATGAGGGGTGCAGAAGAACAGACCATGAGAGAGAAAACAGAATGTTGCCAAGTTCTGACCACTGCGCATGAAATCTGGAATGGAGTCATGGTAACTAATGGTTAAATATGTGGATAGAGAATTTAAAAGCCTTGAGAAATTGACAGGGATTCCCAACTGTGGAGCTGGCCATGAGTGAGGGACTACAGAAGGTTTCAAAAAGCTCCACTTTCACCCAGCCCCAATATTCAAGACAGTAAAAACTGCAATATTGTGAAATATTATTACAATTTAAAATTAGAACTGTTTTCTGTTGTTATATATTTTAAAATGTAATTCACATGATCCTTCAAAATCATTCTTATATGCTGATTTGGGGCTCAAGAAACATTTCTTATTGTAATTGTTGAAATGAAAAGAGTTTTTGTAGAAACAACAATACTTTTTTTTCCCCAGGTGTTCAACAGAACAGCATTTAATTGAGGCAGAAAGTCTTGTAACATTATAAATGTCTTAACTGTGATTTTTGATCTATTTAATGCATCTTTGCTGAATTCAAGTATTAATTTCCTTCCACACAAAAAACAAAATAAAAGCAACAACTGTCTGACCCCAAAATTTTGACCGGTAGTGTATATCCTTCAAAGATTCTGGCAATTGCAGAATACATTGCTACTTGCTCTTTGAATTTTTTATCTGTATTTTGTATTATTATTATTGTTATTTATAGCCAATCAACAGCATTTGTGGCATAATGTTGATAACTATAAACAATAATTCTAACTCATCCCTTGTTTTCTTTAAAAAAAAGGGTTTTAAGGATTTAAAAACATATATGTACATTTTCTACAACAAATTACATTAATTCTTCTGTTAAATCTTGTGTATTATTCCAGCTGTAAAGTTGTGTATGGTATGCATTATGTTTTCATGGCAGCAAAGCTGTAAAAGTGTTAAGTTATTTAGTTTTTGTTTAGTTTTTTAACTAAAACACATGTTTTGTGGCTATACTATTGAAATAGTGAGCATTGGCCCTATTCACTTCCATTGTAAGTGCATCACTGTAACCTGCTTTTCTGTTCCTTTTAAGAATAGAAAAAAGTAAAAATTCATTTTATAACCATCATTATTGTAAAAGTAAAATGCTCTGTCAAAAAAATCGAAGACTAGTAGCATGTTTGACATCTGTTTACATTTTTAATGGTTACGTTCAGGGCTTGACATTAACACATTAACTTCTTTGTTCATCAGCCACTATGGCTGGTGGTTTTCCAAAGTTGCAAGCCACTTAGCATTTACACTGTCCATTTTTTAAGATATTTTTAATATTATCGTACCATTTGGCAGCAGGTGTATTAGGCTGCTGTCACTTTAAGACCTGACGCACAAATCAATTATACCGTTGCACATGCATTTTTTTTCTCAACAGTTTACGTTCACTTGTGTGAGCGAAAAATCTATGCGAATGAGTACAATTATGTGCAATACGTGCAATCCAGTTCAAGCACTGTAACACCAACAATATTCATCTGGAACAAATGAAGGGGGGGGGGGGGGGGGGGTAAATGATATGTAACGATTTGTACATATTGTTGTGTTTGTGTAAGAAAAATATCCATATTTAAAACTTTTTTAAGTAAAGTTCCAGCCGATCGCCTTCCGTGGAAAAGTGTTGAAAGTGCCTTCTCGGAGTTCAAGATGCGTACGTGACGTCTGACGAGTGTACCTGGTAGAGCAAGCCTTTGAACTGCAGAGGCACTTTCAACACTTTTTCCATAAACTGATTACGAAAGGCAATCGACTGAAACGTTACTTTATAAAGTTTTAGATATGGATATTTTTCTTTCACAAATGCATCATTTCACTTCTAAAGGCATTTATTAACCTCCTGGAGATGTGTGGAGCACATTAGTTGACGGACAGAGGCATTTTTATGGATTTTAAAAACAGAGCAACAATACCTGCCATTATAAAACTTGGATTAGACAGGACTTTATTATAACTTAAGTTTTATTCGTCTGAAAGAAAAATGTCATATACACCTAGGATGACTTGAGTGTGAGTAAATCATAAGCTAATTGAAATTTTTGGGTGAATTATTCCTTTAATGTCAAGACCTGCTTACATTTGGTGACAGCAGTGCAGAAAAAACACACTTTAAACATCCTATCCAAACGAATTAGATGGGAATCAGCTCGGTTTTTAATTCTCATTACCCCCAGCTTTATTCTCCTGTGCTCTCATTCAGAGCTGATGTGCTGAAACGATCCTGTTGGGAGTTTTCTGGAATGTTCTGGTCCATGAAGCATATGAAGAGCAGCTCATTATATCTTTCACCTGTCTCTCAGCAGCTCCCTCACAGAACGCCCTGGCTGTCTGTCTGCAGGGTCGATCATGTCTTTACAAACAATTAGCGATGTGCTCCGATATGGAGTGAAAAGTGTGTGCGTGCTGCTCCGACATGACTCTGGAGACATTGCAGCACCACGTGCATGTGTCATTCCGGTAGTCTTGCAACAGTGTGCGAGCACCGAGCAGCAAAAAAAAAAACCACATGTGGAATGTTGTCACTGACATGTTTTGAGTAATTAGCCTTGATTGATAAAAGATGAAGAGTCACTCCAGCGGCCAGCCTCACACACCAGACGCTGCACCTGGGAATCTTGGCCTGCGTGTGGTGCATTCATAACTCCTCATTCTCCCATGTGGAGACACAGTAGACAGAGTTCAGCCTGGTCACCGCTCTGCTCTCCTTCGGTCTCCCTCTCTCTTTCTTGCTGTGGGAATCTGGCAGCCGTTGTCCTGTAGGCTCTGCTCCAGCTTAAACGAAACGTTTCAGGTACAATCCGGAGCTGTTAGCTACAGAAGGTGCCAGGAAACAGTGAAGTTTAGCAGTGCTGCTAAATGGGTTTTAGTGTCACAGTTGGGTCAGGAGATATATAAATGATCTTCTTCAGTCGTCGTCAGAGCCAGACCAAAACACTTTTAGGTTTGGATGAGCTGAGACCGAGACAGTGTGAGGAGGAGCAGGCGGACCCTTTTGTAGAAAAATGAATGGGAGAAATTGTAACACTCAATAAATCTGGCCTTACAGTTAAAAGCCTGTCATCTTTTAGGGACATATTTATTTAGATTAATTATTAAGTTAATTTGTTTTAAATACATTACAACCATACTATTAACTTGAATAGACCTCTTCTGTGATGCATTTGTTTTATTTCTAAAAGAAAATTCATGTTGATATTTTCTTTTAGGTGTAAAGTTGTGCCTATATATATATATATATATATATATATATATATATATATATATATATATATATATATATATATATATACATACACACACACACACACACACACACACACACACACACACACTACCGGTCAAAAGTTTTAGAACGGTAAGATTTTTTTTATGTTTTCAAAGAAGTCTCTGCTGCTCATCAAGGCTGCAAAAAAATCTGTAATATTGTGAAATATTATTAAAATATAAAATAACTGTTTTCTATTTGCATATATTTTAAAATGTAATTTATTCCTGTGATGCAAAGTGGAATTTTGAGTATCATTACTCTAGTCTTCAGTGTCTGAAGAAACATATATGATTATTATCAAGGTTGAAACTGTTGTGTAAAAAAACATTTTTTTTTAGGATGGGACAGTGGGGCAAAAAAGTTTTTAGGCAGTCACCAAATGTGCAATTTCTCCCACTTAAAAAGATGAGAGAGGTCTGTCATTTTCATCATAGGTACACTTTAACTAGTGTGTGGAGGTCTCTGTTCATGTATACGCATTCAGTCAGGCTTTAGGCATTCTATTTATCAAACTATTTATAATTTATCCAATTTGTCAATCTCTGGACAAACACCATTTTGCTAAATAATTGTAGTATTTAAATTTTGATCCTTACACGCACTCTCAAAAACAATGAGTTCAAAACAACCACGTTTGGGTTGATTTTAGCCCAATAGCAAATAGTTTAGAGAGCAAATGCATTTAAGACAATGAAAACGGCTCGGGTTATGTATATAACCCTTGTTCCCTGAGAGGGAACGAGCACTGCGTCGAAACGCTTTGGGGATGCTCCCTAAGCATCAGCGAATCTGAAGCCTGAATAAACACTAGTCCAATCCGATTGGTCGTGCGTGATGACGTCATTGTGACGGCGTACCCGGAAGTATAAAAGGGGAGCCGGCGCATAATGGCGGCAGTTCTTGCTCTGAAGCATGCGCTCCAGGCGTGCCGAGGTGTGGCGGTACGACGCAGTGCTCGTTCCCTCTCAGGGAACAAGGGTTATATACATAACCCGAGCCGTTCCCTTATCGAGGGAACTTCCCACTGCGTCGAAACGCTTTGGGGAACGAGTACCCACTAGGCCACACCGAGGGTAGCGCCTGTCCTAGTGTGAAGCCGGAAACCGGGCACAACTAGGGTTGGAGCACCCTCGCGCCAGGCGTCGCAGGGAGATCCAGGCTATAAAACCTGATAAAAGTGTGTGGAGTAGCCCACCCCGCCGCCTCGCAGATATCCTGCAGGGGGACCCCAGAAAGGAGGGCCACCGAAGAGGCCATGCCTCTGGTGGAATGTGCCCTCACGGCTACAGGTGAAGGCAAACTGCGCACCTGGTAAGCCATGGTTATTGCCTGGACTATCCAGTTACTGATAGTCTGGGTAGACGCAGGCAACCCCTTCTTGGGTGAGCCAAAACACACCAACAATTGTTGCGATCTCCTCCACTGTGCGGACTTCGCCAGATACACCCTGAGTGCCCTGACCGGGCAGAGTAGGTGAAGCCTCCCCTCTTCCGCCGTCACGTGAGGCGGAGGATGAAATGCCTGCAGAACCAAAGACCTGACCACCCTTGATGGGACCTTGGGCACATAGCCCGGCCTAGGGTGCAAGATGGCTTTTACTCCACCCGGGGCAAACTCCAGGCAAGTCGGCGTTACAGCCAAGGCCTGGAGATCCCCTACCCTCCTTAGAGAGGTAATGGCGAGTAGAAAGGCCACCTTAAGGGTCAGATTCTTAGGTTCTGCTGACTCTAGTGGCTCGAAGGGGGCCTCAGCCAATCCCTCGAGAACCACTGCCAGGTCCCAGGATGGAACTCTGGACTGAGCCACAGGCCTCATCCTCCGAGCCCCACGGAGGAACTGTACAACCAGCTGGTGCCTACCCAAAGGCCCATCACCCAGAGGAGTGTGGAAAGCCGCAATGGCAGCCACGTACACCTTGAGTGTGGACGGGGTTAGGCCCGCAGAGAAGCGATCTTGGAGGAACTCCAGCACTGAAGCCACTGGGCAGTTAACTGGGTCCTCCTCACGCCTCCTGCACCAAGTGGAAAATACATTCCACTTGAGGCTGTACAGTCTCCTTGTGGACGGAGCCCTGGAGCTGAGTAAGGTCTCTACCACCTCTGCCGACAGGCCAGCCTCTAGGTACCTGGCCCCCTCAGGGGCCAAACCCAAAGGTTCCATATCTCCGGCCGGGGGTGGAAAATCGACCCCGCCGCCTGAGACAGGAGATCCCTCCTCAGAGGAATCTGCCATGGATGACCTGCCAGCAGGGCTATGATATCCGAGAACCAAACTCGCGTCGGCCAACGGGGTGCTACCAGAAGTAGACTGACCCCCTGCCGACGGACCCTCTCCAGGACTCCCGGGAGCAGAGCAATCGGGGGAAATGCGTACAGACGCAGCCTCGGCCACGTCTGCACCATGGCATCCAACCCCAACGGGGCTGGATGCGTGAGGGAGAACCACAGTGGACAGTGGGACGTCTCTCGAGACGCAAACAGATCCACTTCCACTGGGCCGAACCTCTCGCATATGGCCTCCACCACTTCGGGGTGGAGCCGCCACTCCCCGGGCCTCAGCCCCTGCCTCGACAGGATGTCTGCTCCCTGATTTTGAACCCCCGGGACATACATTGCCCTGATGGACAACAGTTTCCCCCTGGGACCACAGGAGGATTAGATGCGCCAATCTGCACAGAGGGCGCGATCTTACCCCTCCCTGGCGATTGAGGTACGCTACGACAGCCGTATTGTCTGTCCGCACCAGGACATGTTGGCCGCGGAGGTCCGGGAAAAAGCTCCTGAGAGCTTTGTAGACCGCCATCATCTCCAGGCAATTTATGTGCCAGGAGGAATGACGGCCCTCCCATGGGCCCCTCGCAAAGCGGCCGTCCATGACCGCGCCCCAACCAGTGAGGGAGGCGTCTGTTGAAACGGATTTCCGGCAACAGGACGCTCCCAACACTGGTCCCTGGGACAGAAACCAAGGTTTCTTCCATATGACTAGGGAACGAAGGCATCTGCGCGTTACCCTGATCATACGAAAAGGATTCCCTCTGGGGGAAAACCCCTTGGTTTTCAACCACCACTGGAGGGGTCTCATGTGTAGCAGGCCGAACGGTATCACGTTGGACGCTGCTGCCATGTGCCCCAGCACTCTCTGAAAGTGCTTCACAGTGATGGTGTGGCCTAGCCTTATTCCTGAGACCATCGCCAGTATGGTCTCGACGCGCGCGGGAGACAGTTGTGCCCGCATCGTCGTCGAATCCCATACCACCCCTAGGAACGTAGTCCTCTGGGACGGCGTCAACACACTCTTGTTCGTGTTGAGTCTCAGCCCCAAGCACTTTATGTGGGCTAGAACGACATCTCGATGCCGAACCGCCATCTCGTACGACTGGGCCAGTATGAGCCAGTCGTCGATATAATTCAGTACACGGATGCCCTGAAGCCTCATAGGAGCCAGGGCTGCATCCATGCACTTTGTGAATGTGCGTGGGGAGAGGGCTAGGCCGAAGGGAAGAACTCGATATTGGTACGCTTCGCCCCCGAAAGCGAACCTCAGGAACTTCCTGTGACATGGAAGGATGGAGATATGAAAGTATGCGTCCTTCAGATCTATCGTGACGAACCAGTCCTGGGACTGGATCTGACTCACGATCATGGGGATAGTGAGCATTTTGAATCTGAACCTCCTTAGAGACCGATTCAAATCCCTTAGATCTATAATCGGACGCAACCCTCCATCCTTTTTGGGAACTATAAAGTACCGGCTGTAGAAGCCGGACTCCCTCTCTGGCGGAGGAACATGTTCTATGGCCCCCTTTGCCAGTAAGGTCTTTACTTCTAGTTCCATTACCCGACCCCGCTCTGGTACCACTGTAGTCCAGGTCACCCCCCTGAACCCAGGGGGAGGCCGACCGAACTGCAGTCTGTACCCATTTTCTACAATGCGCAGGACCCATGTGGATACACTCGGAAGGCATTTCCATGCGCCGAGATAATCTACTAAGGGAACCAGCCTCTCGAGGCTGGCGTCGGGTGTTACACGAGCCTCGTCCCCGACCCCCTGAAGCGGTTGCCCGGCAGGAAGTGGTTGGGGACGAGTCTCTGTGTGCGGACGCGCCAGCTGCCCAGCCGCAGGTCTTTCCAGAGGCGGCTGGAGCAGCGTGCGTTCGCGGGAAATCGATGTGGCCCGAAGCGTCATAGACGGCGGGATTACCACATCGATTTCCCCAGGGCGCCGCGAAGGAAGCAACCTCGGTTGCCCCCTCGCGGGAGGGACCGCCCTGAGAAGTCCTGCCGAGGCTAGGACTTCTTTGCGGCAGCCTTTCGCGCCTGAAGGACGTTCCTCAGATCGCCCTTCGGAGCGGAAGGCTGCTGTTGAGCGCGCCGCCTCTGTTGCCAAGCTCCCGGAGGAGGGGCTCTAGAGGCGACGCTCTCTTTTTGCATCTGACGATGCGAGGAGGAGCTGGTCGGCGGCTGAGGCTGCCCGCTAGGGCCAGCCTTCCCGGGCTTAGAGCGGCGAGGGAGGTACTGCTGGAAGGCCGCTGACTGTCTCTTCGCCTCCTGGTGTCTGGAGACGACGGAGTTAACCGCGTCCCCAAACAGGCCAGAAGGCGAGATCGGGGAGTCCAGGAGGAAGGATCTGTCCTTCTCCTTTATCCCCGACAGATTCAGCCAGAGATGTCTCTCCGTTGTCACCATAGCTGCCATGGAGCGGCCGATGGCACGGGCCGTCTCCTTGGTAACACGGAGAGACAAATCTGCGACCTTCCTGAGTTCCAGTACATCCTCCGGAGAGGGACCCTCGCCCTCATCCAGCTCTTTTAGAAGGTCAGCCTGGTAGGCCTGCAAGATCGACAGAGTGTGCAGCGCACTACCAGCCCGCCCAGCCGCCATATAAGCCTTGCCCACCAGCCCTGAGGTGTCCCGACAGGGTTTGGTGGGCAGCACCGGGGTTTTAAGGGACGATGCCGATTCGGGCGAAAGATAGCTCGCGAGAGCATCCTCCACCCGCGGCATCGCCCCATAGCCCGCCTCGCGTGCCCCCAGAACGTTGGAATAGTCCAACAGTGGGGGATTAGAGACACGCGAGGAATAGGGCTTCCTCCACGATCTACACACCTCGGTGTGCAGATCGGGGAAAAAAGGCAAACCCCGGCGCGGTGTTTGGGCCCGGTGTGCGAGGAACCGGTCATCCAGCCTACTGGGTGGCCGAACTTCCTGTTCCTCCTGTGGCCACTCAATGTTGAGTTTAGCCACAGCCCGGGTCAACACCTCGACCAATTCCTCCTGGGCGGGCGGATGAGGCGATGGAAAAACCTCATCCCCCGCCCCGATGCCCGCGCCCTCCGGCTCCTCGGAACCGGAGAGAACGAGCATCGGACCCTCCGCCCCGGGGGAAGAAGCCGCAAAGCGGGCTTCCACACGGGGAGGAAGATCATCGGAACTGTCCGAGGAGGATTGGGAAAGTGCCGCAGCAGTCCCAAAGCCCTCGGACAGATCCCGCTGTGAGCCCCATGATCTGCGACGCCGTGACGCCTCAGCGACCGCGGGTCCAGAACCATGGGGCTCACGAGGCTGGCCGGTCTCATCGAACACGGCCAGCCTAGAGCGGAGCAGCCTGAGTGTCAGCCGCTCACAGTGCTCACAGGCGGCTCCCTCGAGAGCCGCCCGAGCGTGCTGCACACCCAGACACTGCACACATAACAGGTGTGTATCCGATCCCGAGATGAAGCGGGGACACGGATGCACACACTGTCTAAATCCGCTCTTTCCTTCCATACTTTTACTACAAAAGTTTTCACTCACACACACACTCGCAACTGGACAGACAACAGTAAATAGACAGACCAAACAGAGAGCGCTATGCTGAAGAGCAATAACTGCCGCCATTATGCGCCGGCTCCCCTTTTATACTTCCGGGTACGCCGTCACAATGACGTCATCACGCACGACCAATCGGATTGGACTAGTGTTTATTCAGGCTTCAGATTCGCTGATGCTTAGGGAGCATCCCCAAAGCGTTTCGACGCAGTGGGAAGTTCCCTCGATAAGGGAACCAGGTGTGTTCAGGCGCATTGTTGGCGTGTTGCTATTTTGAGGCAAATGAAATAGACTGTTAGCCTGACAAGCCAGACCCACATCAAGATGTTTGGTCTGGAAACTCACCATTGACAGGGCTCAATCCGAGGGGCGGGAAAAACGGTTGTCTTTCAAACTCCCTCTGCACGCGATTGGATAGAACTACAACCAACCATAGCAACGTGAAGTGGAGCTAACTAGCTGATAGATTAAACTTGCGCCGCATGCAGTCGGCAAAACTCCGAACGCATCTTCCCTTAAGAATTACTTCAGTGCCGTTCTTTGTTCTTTTCTCAGAGAAAAGCTTAACCCCAAGTCTTCCAGAGTCTTCAAAGCCGTTTCGAAAGACCACCATTCGCCAGTTTCTGTGTTTACTAGAAGAACACAAGCGAAACTCGGCCGTCATTATGTTAAGCCCCGCCCACCAACTTTATACACGATGTGATTGGCCCGACCAGAGTTTGTCTTTTACAGCTCAGACGTGTATTGAGAGTTGCTAGACGACACTCGCGGCAGATTAGATTTGCTGCCGCTAGGGAGCGTCTAGATTTCTAGGCTAAGATACTGTGCCATTGACCAACAAAAACATGGTCTAAAGTCAATAGCGCAATATTTTGTTATTTAAAGAGTGCATTAGTAATATGCACCTTTAGGCAGGTGCACAACACGTGCACTCTCACACAGGGTTAGGTACTGCTCACACAGCAGCACACACACATTTTTAAATATGAAAAATTAAAGGATTAAAATGTAAAAGATTATTATTGTTTACATCGATATAAAAATGCCTACATGTCATAATGGATAGTCATCGCATTTATCAGAATTAGCAGTAATGACGAGCAAGCAGGCATCATTGGACGAGCAGATCCGTTTCCTCGCTAGGGAAGCGTTCCGTTTTTCCGTTTGCAAATTCCGCCATGTAAATAGTTAATCCGCCATGGCACGAGCGCAATTGGCTCTTAAAGGGAATGGAAATGAGAGTCTGATTGGTTTATTGCACGTTACACGTAAACACACCCATGACAATCCATGCGCCTGCACAGCAACCATTTTTCCCGTTGTTACTAGCAAAAGTGGATTTCGGACACGCCCTAAGTGCGCTGTGCGCTTTAAACCATGCGCTTAGATTATTAAAATAGGACCCTTAATAAAATGTATACAAACCTGTGTTTTACCAAAGAAATGCACCTATCCAATGGCTCTGAGAACTCTCTCCTGAAGAGGATAAATAACTAAATGCTGGGTTGTTACTTCTGACCCATGAGGAGGCTAACACAAAAATTACCCAAACACTGAAAAAATAACCACAAAAAGGCTCAACCCAGCATTTGGGTTGAAAAAATAACCCGGTCTATCTATCTAAAATAGCAAGCCAGCTATGTATAGTATCTGTGCGCCTACAAATCTGTCCCATCAATGGAGAAAGAAATGTTTCTTCAGCTGAACTAGGGCTCGGAAAGTCACAGTGACCTTGTGTCTTTGTCAATGCTCTCCGTTTTATTTCTTCCTCTAGTCTTTTCAGTCAAATGGAAGCTCTGTGATTTTAGTGACCTCCTATGGAGTTCCCTGAGCTCTTGTTATGACCTGCTTTATGTGTCCTGCTACAAATGGAAGTCATGTTACGCTTGGGTGGATCAGCCTGCTCAAATGTTTTCCCCACTGCACTGCCACACAGGCTGAGATTTCAGGCTTCAAGAGCAATATTTAAACTGCACGATGTGTGCGTGCGAGTCTGTTTGTTATGGCTCCTGCCTGTCCACGGAGTCCCTCAGCTTGAGCATATGCTGCCTTTCCCTCCTTGGAAGTTTGGAAATCGTTATTATTTGCATTCAAATCATTTTGGTTAGTACTGACAAAGATAGGAAGCAATTGTGCTTTTTTTAGTGCACAAACCTGTCACCTTATAAAACTAATCACTGATCTTCATCAACAGTGAACAAAATAGAAACTAAACTCTACATTCAACATTTACCATTGCAACTTAAACTCAGCATCAATCTTTCCCTCTCTAAGCTCCTTCTCTAAGCTTATTGGTTACTGTTGGTCAGGTCATTGGAAGATTTCAGCATAATTTTCAGTAAAATGTGCTCATAAAGTGTTAAAACTTGATTGAATGGGATTGTTATATGGCTGGAATGACATTGCAAAGCTTTTTATCTTCTTATCTTTTTATGTCCCATTATAGAATTTGTTAAATTACTACTGGAAATCATAGTTACAAGTAATAACATTAGTTAACATAAACAGAACTATTAGTAACTATCAACTATCCAATCATAATTATAAGGTTTAACACAGCATTAACTTGTCAGGATATATTTTAAAGGGGTGGTAAGACACATTCTTTCAAAGGCTTGATTGTGTTTGTGGGGTGCACCGTAACGTGTCCATGCTTTGTTTTAAAAAAACAACATTATTTTTCATATATTTTACCTTTATTCTACACTGCTCTGTCCCTCCTTTTTAAAAATGGTCTGATGGTTTCCGGATTCTATGAAGTCACACCCTCAAAAATACACAATGGGCTCGGATTGGTTAGCTGGCCCAGTGTGCTGTGATTCGCTAACCGCCTGCACGTGTCTCGGAAACCCTTTACCGGTAGTCTGTAAAGATTGTGGATCTAAAGTGATCGCTACTGAATGGCACCTTTTGTATTTTTAGAATGATTATTGCCAAATATCTGTCGCAAGAACTATTAACCTAAAAAGAACACTAAACATTAGCTTTACTATAGTAGCCAAATCAAACACATAACCATGTTTATCATGCCTGTAGATAAACAAGAATGTAGATAAAAAGTACATAAAAGCTTTAAAAGAATAATTTACACTTATTCCAAGTCCGCTGTTGAGATTAAAAAAAAGTTTGTAACGTTAGGTGTTTGTCAGATAACGTTAAGTATGAAGGAGCATTTAACAAACTGGTTTGCAGAGCCAAACAGCGTTGTCATTTGTTTACTTCCTTTCTACAACGTACAATTAACAATGCGCAAATTATTACAGGAAAACACATAGATGAAAAAGAAATCCTACTTACAGGTTGTGTCCCGTTTTTAAAGTTGGAACTGCTCCATCTTTCAGGACAAGCCGCTGAACGAATCCTGCACTGAACTCACAAAGATTGTGGAAGCTTTTCTCCGTAAAATGTGCAGCACAGAGAGCGAGATTTGGGTAATAATTATGAGGAACCGAGTTAAAAAAAAACATTTTTTAACCATTGATCCCTAACTCCCATGTCCCTAGGAAGGCTGAACAAAGTGAACCTGCAATATGGATAAAAATAACAGCGTTTCGTCGGCATTGCGGCAACAACAGTCCAGCCTACAAACTATACCACACTCCACAACAGTGAAAAAATGGCCTCGCCCCCTTTATTTAATGTTCTCGGAGGAGGGGTTTATGTAGGTTAGTGATATTAAGCTACCCTGGAGGAATGTATGTAGTCCCTACCGACCGTTTCCTGTAGTCCTTAGAAATATATATATATTTTTAAAAGCAAATATCTCCCTTTGCTTTAAACTTTGAACATTGCAACTTTGCAGATGTTGTTTATGCTCAAACAGCAACATTACACACTAGCTAAAGTTAGAAAAGTGAAATCGTGTTTTACCACCGCTTTAAAACATTTGAGACAGAAATTATGTTTGCCATTCTCTTCGCAGTGCTTTTTATAAGTGACCAAACAAAGTTTTGTAAGATTTTTAGATCATTTCCAATATTGCATTATGCTTTAAGTATTAAATTGCAAAGTTGAAATGCATTGGAACTGCATTTAAAACTATCCAAACACACAAGATTATCTGTGTTATCTGAGAAAATTGAGAAATTGAGAAGGTGGGATTGGTCAGTAATGTTTTTAAGGCGGGGCTAGGGAATGGTAAGTTTACATCCACCCTCAGTGTTTAATTGACACGCGGCCATCTCGAAAAGTTCCAGAACACTCATCTTGTAATTGCATGCAACTTGAATGCATTGACCTATAAATGTGGTTTTGCAGTTGTTTGTGTATTTCTGCATCAAGACAGAAAGTGTTACAGTCCTTAAAGTTTGTGCAAAGTTCAGTTGTTTATTTGAGAACAGTTAACCTGTTAAAGGGAGATTGTAAGATAATGTGTGTGTGTTAAAATAACTCCTTGGAGCAGATTGTGTATTCAGACAGCTCCAGATGGATCTCATTGACACTCTTCACTTTGATCAGAGCACAATCCTGCTCTTCACATATAGAGGACTGTATCTGTTTTTACTCTGATTACTTTAAACTTTGGACACACATGTGAGGGTTCACTGGCGTGTGAAGAGTTTTCTTTATAGTTCAAGTTCTGTCACGACACTTCCCTCAACAGACGACCTCCCCTGACTTGCCAAGGAGCACCAGTGGTGTTTTATGAAGACAATGGAAACACTGACCACACTGCTGTGCACATGCAAAGACACACACAAGCTCTTACCCAGTGGTATGAAGCAGTTTCGCTACTCTGTTGCATACCAAGTGAAATTTTTTGCTCAGTTAATATTAAATACTAAATCCGTTAAGAACTTGCACTTGCTAAATGTGCTTGTGCATATGAGGATTAATCCAGTGGTGAGGTGGGCCAGAGGTTGAATTCATACTGCTGATACAAATCTCTCCAGGTTCAAATCCCACGCTAGCACACACGAAATAGAGTTCTAATTGTATGCCAGTAGATGTAATTGATTAACTTGTCTTCAAAGCTGTGATCTATTCATTGTGTTCCTGTGGCTCAGTCGTGGCACTAGAAAACGCCACGGTCATGGGTTCAATTCCCCAAAAATACATGATCTGGGGTTTATCTTGAATGCAGTGTGAATAAAAGTTTCTGCCGAAAGCATAAATGTAAATGTATTTAACGCTACTTTACTTTATCTGCAACAATTCATTTAGAAAAAAAATCATTGTGCCTGACAAGGCAATAATTCAACTTTCTTATTTCTCCAATAAAAAAAGAACATTTATTGTTATCTTATTTAAGTAATATTACATTATTATTTAATAAAAAAACATAATTTTATTTGATCTCTATTTCTATGTGAATCAACACTGGATTTAATCTTCAAGTCAAGTCATCTTTATTTATGTAGTGCTTTATACAATACAGATGGTTTCAAAGCAGCTTTACAGTGATAACAGGAGACTTATTCAATGATTTAAACAGAGTTCAACTGTACAGCAGCTGATTCAGTTCCACTGGGAAGATCATTATTAAATTAGTTAAGAAGTACAAATACTTCGTTACCTTACTTAAAGGGATAGTTCACTTTGAAATTAAATTTTGATATGTTTTAGCTTGCCTCATGGGCATCCGAGATGTAGGAGTATTTGTTTCCCCAGTAGTTTCAATTTTGATCATTTTAGGTCAAACCGTTCTTGTCTGTGCCTCACATAATGCAGGTCTATGGTCACCACCTCAAAGAGCATACACAGAGAAGTCCAAATTAAACAATCCCCCATCGTAAGTACACACTGATGGCCTAAGACACGAAACGAGCGGTTTGTGTGAGAAAACGAACAGTATTTATATCGTTTTTACCTCTTGTACACAACAGGAAACACGCACGCGCGCCCTCGGATCAGTCGGACGTAGTTGTGTACAAGAGGTAAAAACGATATAAATACTGTTCATTTTCTCACACACGCCACTCGTTTCGTGTCTTAGGCCATCAGTGTGTACTTACGATGGGGGATTGTTTAATTTGGACTTCTCTGTGTATGCTCTTTGAGGTGGTGACCATAGACCTGCATTATGTGAGGCACAGACAAGAACGGTTTGACCTAAAATGATCAAAATTAAAACTACTGGGGAAACAAATACTCCTACATCTCGGATCCCCATGAGGTAAGCTAAAACATATCAAAATTTAATTTCAAAGTGAACTATCCCTTTAAGTAGAAATTTTAGGTATCTATACTTTACTGGAGTAATTATTTTTCAGCCTACTTTTTATTTCTACTCCTTACATTTTCACGCAATTATCTGTACTTTCTACTCCTTACTTTTTAAAAATAGCCTCGTTACAACTCTTTCATTTCATCTTGTTAAAAAAAAAACTATGCAGATAATTTGCATCATCAGAATTTGATTGTGGTTGGATGAGAAGTGTAAACATATACCATTCCAACACCCTATTGGTTACTACGCGATCCATCGCGCTTGCACATGATTCAAAGGACAAATCACACATGGTGTTGCCAGATTGGGCGGGTTCCAGCGGACGAGCACGCACTTTCAGTCAGCGATCAGCAGGCAGATGCGCTCATTCATGACAGCTAGGTTTTTAGCGCGATAACTCATTGTAGCTGTATATTCAAGTGATCACTATGCTAAAGTGGCATACATACAGTATATACTAGCCGTTTCTACAGTAAGAAGTGGGAGAGTGAACCAACTCTCAAACGTGGATTACACCTGTGACTCGAAGACAATATAATCATGATTCCTGTCCATCATAATATACACACTCAGGACATCTCCAACTAGCAACCCCAACAGCTGAAAGAGGTGTGGTGGCCTTTGAGCCTATATAGGACTAATTGTGGTGGGCTCATTTGACTTGGATCAGTTATCGATAACCAGAACACCTCAGCCAGCCGAATAACAATGCACTGAAAAACATTAAAACCTGTGTATAGCAACATAATGCATTTATATTTCTCTTTCTCTTTTTTTAGCTCTTGGACAAATCATGCTGTACGTGGATGGAATGAATGGGCTTATCAGACACAATGAAACTGTGCAGTGGCTTTACACACTGGTTGGTTCAAAGGTAAATTACATTTCACTGTTTTAATTGTAAATGAGTGTGTATATTTAATATCATGATATTTTCTGTTGCGGTCCTGGTGAATCAAGTGATGCGTTATATACAGGTTTCATATCAGTTGTATGTGTGTGTGTATATATATATATACACACACACACACACACACACACACACACACACACACACACACACACACACACACACACACACACACACACACACACACACACACACACACACACACACACACACACACACACACACACATAGGTGCATCTCAATAAATTAGAATGTGGTGGAAAAGTTCATTTATTTCAGTAATTCAACTTAAAAGGTCAAACTAATATATTATATAGACTCATTGCATGCAAAGTTATATATGTCAAGCCTTTATATGTCATAATTTTGATGATTATGGCTTACAGCTTATGAAATCTCAGAAAATTAGAATATTGTTAAAAGGTTCCATATTTTGGCCTCAAAGTGTCACATTCTAATCAGCTAATTTAATCCAAAATGCCTGCAAAGGGTTCCTGGGCCTTTAAATGGTCTCTCAGTCGGGTTCAGTAGAATTCACAATCATGGGGAAGACTGCTGACCTGACAGTTCTGCAGACAACCATCATTGACATCCTCCACAAGGAGGGAAAGCCTCGAAAGGTAATTGCAATAGAAATTGGATGTTCTCAAAGTGCTCTATCAAAGCGCATTAATAGAAAGTTAAGTGGAAGGGGAAAATGTGGAAGAAAAAGGCGCACAAGCAGCAGGGTTGACCACAGCTGGAGGGCTGGAGTTACTGCATCAAGAGCCACCACACACAGACGGATCCTGGACATGGGCTTCAAATGTGGTCAGAAGCGTCTTTCCTGGGCTAAAGAAAGAAATGGCCTGTTGGTCAGTGGTCCAGTCCTCTCTTCTGATGAGAGCAGATTTTGCATCTCATTTGGAAACCAAGGTCCCAGAGTCTGGAGGAAGAATGGAGAGACCCAAAATTCAAGATGCTTGGGGTCTTAATCCCAATCTATTCTCAAAAGTTGGGTTGGGAGCTGGGTCTATACCAGCGTTTCCCAACCGGGTGCCATCTGACGTGAGCAGGGGTGCCGTGTAAAAGGTGCCAGTCATCTCAGATCTGATGACGCATCTTTAATATGGGTTGTAACTAGAAAATAATGCTTTATGTATGTTTCTGTCGATGGATACACTTGCTGACTTAACAGCGATAATAAATGAAAAACATAGGCAAAACAGTCTTTCTTTGTAAAACTGTTAAGGGCATGCGAGTGCTGCCGTATGTCCGAATATGACCAGTCGTTTTTTGCCGTCATCACCCGGATGTAGAGCCAGAAGACGCGACTGAAAATGAGCACGTGTTGAGAGAAGATCTGTCTCTGTGCATTTATCCGAGAGTGAACAGCGAGAACAGAAAACATGAGTGTGACTAAATTTCAAAATAAGAGACATGAAAAAATGAACGTGAAATCATACCACAAACAGACATGACAGTCAGCCGATATTAAACATTTACTTTTGCATGCTCACCTGCCCTTTTTATATTTAGATTATCTTTGCCATCATCTAATGCTTGCTTAAAGTTAAACACCAATAATTTAATAAAACTGTTAAATGTTATTTGTAGCAAATCTCAAAATGATAGATTATCATTTTTTGATGCCTACATTGCATTGTAGATTTTCAAAACAGATGATTTTAGTTTTTAGTGTTTAACCTTTCATTTATTTAGACAAAATGTAATAGATTTTTTAATTTATCATTAGCCAGAACATGAATAATATTGTCTTATTAGTATCCACATGTCAGATGTATAATTTTGCGTATTGTTGGGCCTGTGCACTTCATGGTAATAATAATACATTTTATTTCTTGGTTTTAAAACCTAATCTTGAAACAAAAGTAGATTAGAAACACTTGTTTTGAGAGCCTACCAGATCTATTATTTTGTTCAGAAGTAATGAATTCAATAAGGACCAAAAGGTTCTTTTCTTGTATTTATGTTCTTTTTAGCTAGTGTTTGCAAATGTTTTAAGTTAGGGCAGCTTCCAGGTGTGCCAACTTGAACAATACTCAAAGCTCAGAGGGTGGCGTAGTTTTGCACGCAGTGTTCATGACTGACTTTCCTGTTTTTTTCCCCCCTGTATTTATGTTCTTTAAAGCCAATGTTTGTAAAGCATGCTTTAACTCAGCAGGGAAACTTCCAGGTGTGCCAGCACACAGAGTGTGGCACGGGTTTGCAAGGCAAGCAGTGTTCTGGGTAGATTTTCTATCTTGGTCCTGTCCAGCCCTCTAGTGGCAAAAAATACCACATATGATAGGACAAGTGTGTGTGTGTGTGTGTGTGTGTGTGTGTGTGTGTGTGTGTGTGTGTGTGTGTGTGTGTGTGTGTGTGTGTGTGTGTGTGTGTGTGTGTGTGTGTGTGTGTGTGTGTGTGTGTGTGTGTGTGTGTGTGTGTGTGTGTGTGTGTGTGTGTGTGTGTGTGTTTGTATCTGTCTGTCTCTGTGTGTGCATGTTTGGATGTGAATGGATGTACTTTCACCTAAAAATATCATGCCTCAATGTCTGAATCTATAATGCAGAAAGCATATGCATTTTTGCAAAAATCTATATTTCTGTATTGTTTTCTGTAAGAATATATGAACCTTGATAAAAGCAGATGATTTACTTGAGAGAAAAAATATATATAATTAAGTTTATTTCCCTTTTAAGGGAACTCGTGCTGCGTTGAGAATGGCGCTGTGGGAACACTGCGTGAGTGTGCCGTGAGGCAAGTGTTTAATCAGGAAACAATTAAGCCTGCCCAAACAATCAAACAAAGCAACACTATCTTCTGTGTTAAAATGTTTTGTCTTATGGTGTTGTCTGTCTCATATATATTATAAATTGGAGTTATGGCTAGCAAACAACATTTTAAATTGTGTGTTCCTCCCTGCCCACCCTACATCACAGGTGGTAATACACATTATTTATGTGGCCAACCGAGTATGGTTCTCGGATCTTGTGCCCCTCCTTGATAACTCTCCTTGGGAGATTTCAAGTCAAGAGGGACTTTCTGTCCCAGGCGGGGAGCGCATTTCATCACCCCTGTCCAGAGTTGTGGAAACTGCGGGCTTGTCCTCTGAGGGGGCCCAGCTCATAGATCCTGGTCTCTCAACTGAGGTTGTTGAGACCCTACTTCAATCTAGAGCTCCTTTAACGAGGAAACTTTATGCCCTGAAGTGGAGAGTATTCACTTCTTGGTGCAGTATGGTCATCAGCTGGACCCAGTTACTGCGCTGTTGGTACAGTGCTGGAGTTCTTGCAAGAGCAATTCACTGCAGGGTTATCGTCTTCTACCTTAAAGGTCTATGTGCAGCCATTGCTTCTCATCACATTCCTTTGGGTGGTATGTCTTTGGGCAGAAGAACCGTGGTCCCTTGAGGCTGAGGCCTGCAGTTCGCACTAGGGTGCCGACCTGGGATCTGGCCGTTGTGTTAGAAGGCCCCTCTTTGGGTCCCTTTGAGCCTATTTGTTCCTCCTTGCTATCATGTCTCTTAAAACAGCAGGAGATTTGCAGGCCCTGTAGGTTGCCCCGTCGTGCTTGGAGTTTACACCTGGTATGGTGAAGGCTTTTCTTCACCCAAGGCAGGGTTACATTCCTTAGGTCCCCACTAATGTGGCTTGCTCTATTGTGCTGCAGGTATTCTGTCCTCCTCCCTTTCGGAATCCAGACCAGGAAAGAAACAATCTGCTTCATCCAGTTCAGGCTTTAGGTGCTTACGTCCAGAGAACTGCCCTGTGGTGTAAATCTGAACAGCTGTTTGTCTGTTTTGGGTCATCCAGCAAGGGTCCCCAACATCGATGAGCAAGGGGATAGTGGAGGCATATGAGTTGGCCAGACAGCCTTCACCTATATCAGCCCACTCTTAGTATGGCTGCCTCTAAGGCTATTTTATTCTGTGTGTCACTCCAAGATGCACAGGGTGGCCTTTTCTGCACACATTCATTAGGTTTTATAACCTATACCAGGACTCAACACCAGGGTCCTAGGTGCTCTTCACGATTTCATACAAGACAGGCACTTGTCATTATGGTGGTGTGGGTATAAGTGGCTGTACGGCGTCATTCTCGACGCAATGCGAGTTCTCTTGAAAGGGATATCCCGGTTACAACTGTAACCATGGTTCCCTGAAAAGGGAATGAGACAATAAATTGCCCACTCATACACACCTGTCAGAGACTTACTTCATCAGAAGCTTGCATTGCATAGTTTGCTGGTTGTGACGTCGCCCGCCCATGAAGTTCCGTTATACCATTGAACTGACTTCCCGCATGCTTCATGATGCAATCACACAGAGCAAAGGTGAAAAAAAAAGAATTATAATACATATGTTATAGAGTTTAGATTTACAGATTAATATAAGAAAACTAAAACCGTGCACTCTGATGGAACATGGAACAGAGAGAGAGAAAAACCTGGAAATGTAATGTCAGTTTGCAGTTATGTGTCAGATGTTGTTATCAATATCCTCCATGGTTCCACATTCAGGAAAAAGTGTCAAGATATTCTCTGGGCTTTCACATCCTTTAAATACACAGTCAATTTATTTTAGGCAGTGTAAGATTAAGTATAAGCTGCAGAATGTCATTTTTATTGGGTGTAAAGACAAATGTTAATATTAGTGTTATTTGCAATATGTTGTTCTACAGAGATAAATAGTGCTTCTTTCTTTCTTTCTTTCTTTCTTTCTTTCTTTCTTTGTGTGTGTGTGTGTGTGTGTGTGTGTATGTTTGCAGTTTCGGTTGGTTGTTAAAACTGCTCTGAAGCTGCTGCTGGTTTTTGTAGAATACACAGAGACCAACGCTCCTCTCCTCATCCAGGCCGTCAACACCGTAGACACCAAGCAAGGTAACGTGAACACATCACACAAACAAACACACACCCATGGAAAGTGAAATACACTTGGAAAGTTGTCACAGTGTCTCTGGAAATCCATTTCAGCTCTTTTCAACTCGCAGTCTCTGTATTTTAGTCCAAGCTAAGCTCATATCCAGAGTCTGGCTGTTACAATGTTTGTGGGACAAAGATGATGGGGAAAAACTCTCTCCTCGAGGTTTGATTCACTTCAGGTTAAACAGCTGACAGTTAACAAACTCTTATAGTTGTTCTAAGTTTTGCTAATGTTCCCATTAAGTATATTTTTGAATGTTCTTTGAAGTCCCCTTTAAAAGCGAATAAAAGGGAACATTCCAATTTTTAATTTTGCAAACAAAATGGGAAACGTTACCTTTCAATGTTCTCTAAGCATTCTGAAACATTAAAAAAAAATGTTAGATCGACGTAAAAAATGTAAAAAAAAAAAAAAAAAAGTCAGGAAGAAAAAAAAGTTTTATGACCAATTGTATAGATATTTTTGTTGTTTTGACATTTTGAGAACATTATTAAAGACCGGATAACTTTGAACAGACATTCTATTAACGTTACTGGAAGGACATTTGTTCCCAACTTTGAGAGAACCTTTACAGAACTTTAGAGAAATTCTGAGAACGTTATCTGAGTTGACTCCTTGGTAATTGCTCATATATCGACTTCTGCTTTGGAAATGAACAAAATAATATTGCCAACAGGAGTAAATCAAGATTAATGGACTGAGCTCATGGAAAAAAAGGTGTTGATAGGACCAGAGCTACTCAGATAAGACAGCTAGAATGAAAAAGTGGAAAACTGTTTTAATACTGTTGCATAAGAGGAGAGAAGGCTGTCTCTGGTCTCCCAGTGAGAGACAGACAGGCTGGCAGATGAAGCAGAACGTCTTCTGCTATTAATCTCCATAACACACATTTTCACCTCAAACTAATGTTGCTCATTTGCTTCTGAACCAGTCGTATTTGAGGTATATACTGATTTACTTCAAATACCACTAGAAGTGTTTTAAACCACAGTTCCTTTTGAATATGGTGAATCTAAATGTCAGAATCTGTTAATTTATTCAGAAATACAAAATAAATAAAATGTATACATTTAGACTTGAATGTACGGAGCCTCTAAAGGGACATGGTGAAGGGAAAAAAATACGAGATGGAGGAAAAATGATTTGTCCATGCTTTTGCATTCTCTCAAAAAAAATTTGCGTTACCCTGAGAAACGTTGTGTTCTCTCGCCCAAATGTTTTGCAGGTGAGTGCAACGTTTCTCTAGCCTGGCTCCACCATCCTATCTACTTCCGCTCAATTTATATTTTACTTCAGTACTCCGTCTGGGACTGCTGTGTACTCTTAGGTTTTCTCCAAACAAATTTTTACAGGTCCAATCAGCGAACAGAAGGAGTGGCTAAGAACGTTGACGTTGATGTCGTGCGCTAGTTTGTGTTGTTGTTCAGTAATGGCGGCGGAGAATGGTGCAAACAAAACCATTCATTCCGTTGTGGCACCGCTGCCGAATATCCTGAAGTTAAAGCCGGAGCAATAACAATCTTTGCTGGGGTTTGTTAGTGGCCATGATGTTGTGGCCCTCCTCCCCAACAGGATGAATTCAGAAAAAGTTAGATTTTTCAGCTCGCTCCGTTGGTGGTGAAGGAGTTGGCTGAAGCCCTATTCAGACGGTAATTGTTTGTTGTGAGGTCGGAAGGACTGGTCAGTTATTTTATTGCCGTCCGTTTCCCACCACCTGCGTAAAATCCCCGGCCGAATTACCTACTGCTTTTGACAAACACTAAGGTTGTGTGGTGATGTAATAGTTGTCCAAATTCACATCACAGTTTTCAAGAATATATCGCTTCAAAATCCACGGTTTATATCCTTTTTGACCACTGCAGAACACCATACGGTTGCGCTTTGCTTTTATTTGGATGCATTTCTAGACTTGTATTTCTTTAAAACGCTGGCAAGTATTTGCAAGAGCAATATATTTTCACCGCCGCTCAAACAAATTAAAATAAAAGCACTTAAACATTTGAATTGGTCCGTTATTTATAGCAGCAATTATTATCATACAAAGCATATGACATTTTATTTAGAGCATACAATCATGTTACAAACCACGTGAGCGACGCGTTCCTGATCACAAAACTCTCCCCTCCACCGTGGCCATGAGTTTTAGGTTTTTATCACTGAAGTGGCCTGCACATTTATTTTGAGGATTTCCATGTGTGAAGTAGGCGAAGGGCGCATGGCATACGTCACGACCAAACGTTAGCAATTGGTTGTGGCTAGATCCAATAGTTTAAAACTTCAACAGAGTACCCGCCTTCGCGGAAGTAAAAGCTTGTCAATGGAGAGTGGTCAGACGCTCTGTACAAATTAAATGTACGAGAGTCTGGTAAGACCAGGCTAACGTTTCTACACAATACATTTGTGAGAGAACGAAAAAGAACTGACTTATTATTTTTCTCTCCTTGTATATATTTTTCCAGCACCATGTCCCTTTAGGGGCTCTGTATGAATGCACCTCTTCTATTTCTAAATTAGAATGAATTTAGTTTAAAAAAAGAGGTAAAGAATGTCAATAATGGAAGAAAAAAAAAGCCTAATTAAAAGGCACATTTTTTGAAAGGAAAACCTTACTAAATACTGTAGGTCTAAATGGACTTAACTGGAACTCTGATTGTTTGTAACCCTTTTATTTATGTGAATTCAGGCTGTAAGCCCTGGTCCAATGCCATGGAAATCCTGGATGAAAAAGATGGAATGGACACTGAGCTATTGGTTTATGCCATGACTCTCATCAACAAGGTACCTGCACAGTATTATGTTTCAAAGATTATTTTAGCACACTCTCAGTTACATGTTGTTGTTATATGCTGTATATTCTCACATGTCTGTGGTGTTCCTCCAGACATTAGCTGGTCTGCCAGACCAGGACTCTTTCTATGACGTGGTGGACAGTCTGGAGGAGCAGGGCATGGAGTCCGTGGCCCAGAGGCACGTCAGCAGGAAGGGCACAGACTTGGACCTAGTGGAGCAGTTCAACATCTATGAGGTAGCTCATGCTCGGTTTGTTTTTCAATTGGACAGCGTCTGATTGATCTGGAGGTTCAAATTTGCACCAAGTCCAGTGTAACTGAACGATATGAAAATATTAATGCTATCAATGTTAATGCGTTAATGCATGCAATTCAATTTTTTCAGTTTGACGCGTTAACAATAGTTAACGCATTTAACTCTTTGGCTAAAGTTACATTATATGATCACACTCTTATTCATGCAAATGCTTTTAAACCATTCAAGTGTGACAAGACAGAAGAGAACGTGAAAATGGGATGCGTCAAATCCACGTCATGTGCAGTAGGGGCAAGTCTTAAAGTGACAGCAGCCTAATAAACCTGCTGCTGTGATACTGTCATTAATGTTAATCAAAGAACAAAGGTGACAGAAAATGACTTACAGCTCTTGACTAAATAACTTTTAAAGCTTTAATAAGGATTCATGTTTTTAATTGTAACTTTATACATTTTCTGTATATTTCCTACCTGTTAGACTTAAAAGTTATATGTTTTGAAAAATGTATAGCTTTCAATTACACTGTAATGTTGAATGGCTATAAGTAATGTTTAAAATGGGGGGGGGTAATTTTTAATATACACTTTCCTTATGTTTTTTCTACATTAATTTGAAAATGAAATATAAAATTATTACATTATAAATGTTTTTTTTTCTTTTAATTTATCGCAATTAATGTAGTTAATCTCGTTCATTTTTTAATTGATTCACAGAACTAGAATTTTTAACTCAAAAACTGAATGAGTATAATGAACAATTTTCATGCATGTTTTTGTGACACGGATTTAGACTGTAGGTAGACCTTGATTTATCCTTAGCTGTCATGCTTTAATGCAACATTTGCCATTTGCTGTTATTCTAATATGTCATATTCATATATTTCCATAGTCGATCCTTCGTCATGAAGATGGTGATGATGAGGCTCAGCCTTCACCATCTGGACATAAAAGTCGGCGTCGGGCCAGCGTGGGGGCCACACCTGAGAGGCGGGGTTTGGAACGACGACGCAGCCGGAGACACTCGCTCCAAAATGGGAAAGGCCACACTTCTGCCCCTACTTCCCCTTGCCACAGCCACACACCCAACATCCTGCCCTTTAATAGCCAGAGGATTGAAGATATCAGTGAAAGGTGAGAAGAGAGAAAGACAGAGTGGGACGTAGATTTTGGAAATTATATTTTGTAACAAATTGTGTAAAACAATTAAACTGGAAAACTACATATATATATATATATATATATATATATATATATATATATATATATATATATATATATATATATATATATATATATATATATATATTAGGGCCGGGACTCGATTAAAAAAATTAATCTAATTAATTTGAGGCTTTGTAATTAATTAATCGAAATTAATCACATTTAAATTGCATAGAAATATTTGACCTGAGAACAATGAGAAGTAATTTTTCACATGTATTTTTAGTATACCATTGAATAATGACTGAATACATAAGCCTAATTAACAAAATATTGTAAATTTATTTCAGTCCAGCAGACCAGCGCAATGTTTGCCATTCAGTGTAGCAAAAGCATATTTGTGATATTTGAGGCTCGATGTGCTGCAGTGATACGCAAATTCCTTGTTGTATAGCTTACACACAACCATGCTCTTGTCGACGCTTCCATCCTTTCGTTTTTTAAAACAAAATTTCCCATCCACGGGGCCAAGCAAAGCGGTCCGTGGTGCAAAAATAAGTGTGGTTAAAATTATGTTATTTATTTTTTTGCGTATTTAATTAGCGCGTTAAAGTCCCGTAATTAATTAATCTCAATTAACACCTTAAAGTACCGGCCCTAATATATATATATATATATATATATATATATATATATATATATATATATTTTTTTTTTTTTTTTTTAAGTAAAACCAATGATATGACACTTTCAATTGTTGTTTTAAGTGTTCTATGAAAAAGTGAAAATCCTACACTAAGCCATTTTTTACCTTCCCCTGATCACATGTATTCATTTTTCAGCCATAAAACTATGTGTAGTTCAGGATGTACTGATCTTTAAAGAACAGGAAGCAGTTTTATATTGGGTGTTCTATCATGTTACTTTTGACATGAGAGATTTTAAGCCCCAAAAGAAGATGGAGAATTTAATAATGCTCTGAGGGAGAGACAGAGAGCGCTTGCTAGTGCACAGGCATTCATATTAATCATATACACACGAGGGAGGCGTTGGGAACCTGTGAGGCTGAGGGGAAATAGGAAGTTACTGAAATATGGAGGTACTAGCCATGCATACTTCTCAGGGCTGTTGCACAGCATGAGGCACTCAGTCTTGTCCTTGTATATTTTGTTGTAAACTATAATCATACAACTTAATCCATATCCTCTGCACGTTTCAAGGGACAAAGGGGAATGCACAGATATCCACAGTAGTATATCAGGCATCGAAAAAGCTTCATATGGTTTTTCTCTCATCCACCGAGTCAGTCGTTTGGAGGGACACAGTAAGTTCACGCAAGGCATTAAAGTGTGTGATAGTACGGCCAGATCAGCCGCTCTGATGAAGTGGAATGTTGAAAAGTCTCGAGGTATTCTTTGTCTGAATCTTAATAGAAGTGATGTTGAACTACAGCATCCCAGAAAATCTACTCGCCAGTGCGGGGAATTGGCTGTCGCTGTCCCATTCGATTCATCAGATAGAAACATTGCAAAAAGAAACATTTTCTTAAAGATATTTGTAAGCATCAAATTAGATATATTTCATAAATATATATATATTTTTATATTTTATAAAAATGAAAAAAATACATTATATGATATAACTCATTAATCCACTGAAGTTCAAAAGTTTGGGGTTATTAATTTATTTATGGAAAGAAATTCATACTTTTATTCAGCAAGGATGCATTAAATTGATTAAAAGTGACAGGACAGACTTTTATAATGTTACAAAAAGATTTATATTTTGTAAAAAAAAAAAAAAAATTCAGATTTTTTTTTGATTATGTTTTCTTCAAAAATATTATGTAACTGTTTTCAACATGAATAATATGAACATAATGTGCAAAATAATATGAAATGTTTCTTGAGCACCAAATAAGAATATTAAAATTATTTTTGAAGGATCATTTGACTGAAGACTGGCTACTGGAAATCACTGAAATAAATTACATTTTAAAACATATTAAAATAGAAAACATTTATTGTGAATTGCAAAAATATTTTTGAATAAATGCAGCCTTGTTGAGGCTTCTTTGAAAAAACAAGAAGAAAAAAAAAAACATTTAAAACATCTTACTGACCCCAAACTTTTTTTTGTATATATTTATTGTGGAAATATTATAAAAATGAGCTTAATTATTATTCCCAAATGTGCTAAGAAAATAAGAGAGCAAATATTATCTTCTGAAGTAAATGTATCTTGTTTTAAGAATGCTTGCATGTTTTTAATGGAAAACAAGACCAAAATACTTGATTCAAATATAGTAAAATTAGATCAGTCTGATTGTACTTGACACGTAAAATTTCTCTATTGAATTTGTATTAAATAAAATAGACTTGATTTATAATATTTGCATTAAACAAATTAACATTAAATAATAAACATTAAATATTAGAACATTATAATACATTAAACACTTGTACCCATCTGAAAGCCACTGGGAACCTTGAAGAATATGTCTGAGGCTCAGCAATGCTCCTGTCACAATCTCTTTATATCTCACATCACTCTCCTCCTTTTGTTGAGCTGCACAGGCTGCTTGTGCTTTTGATTATTGATGACAGGATATGCTGTTAGTGATGGGTTTCATGGGTTATTTTTCTTAGAGCGGTTTGGTTGACAGATAGTTGAATTCATCTCAGTCAGTCATCTGATCCTGACGTCTGTTAGCTAACCCACCACAGGAAATTAGAAGGACCTTTGAAGTGCGGTGTTTTCCATATTAGTAATAAATACCAGTCTAGTGGGAGACGGAAAGAGAGAGAGACCCTTGAGCAGTGAGGCACAGGACTTCTCCTCTTCCTCCTAAAGGTCTTAATCCTTTGCTGTATTAACTGTGTAGCTCAGTGGGTCTCAACTGGTGGGTCATGACCGGTTATTGGTCTGATCTGACAATAGGTAGGAATGGGAATTGTAATAAAATTAACGATTCTGGTTCAGATTCCTTAGTACTTGAGTAATTCATATTTTGAAAGATTCAACACACTTCTTTCTAAAGGTTTGCTTATATGCTTTTTAATTATTTTTCAGTCTTTATAGTGTAAATTCTAATTATATTATAGTATATATTCAATCCAGTAGTTAGCCTTAACTATATATTAAACAACTATGCTAAACCAAACGAATGAGAACTTATTTTCTTTGTTAAAGGTTTCATGAACTGGCTTTAAATACAAAAGTATACTGCTGTCTGAGGTCGACTTATGACTTTTGTGTGGTTTTTACATTCATAAACATCATAAGTAATAGGCTATTTTCTAGAATTATTTTGAGGCTCTGTCCTGCAACACACAGTTTTTATGGCTGTGCCGCACTAAAGACTTGAAAGTAAATGCCCACTGCTATGATCGGATAAGTTTTGCATATTTAATGAGCTTCAACTCCCTCGTTCTTCGTTTTTAAAGAACGTGTGGAAAAACATCAACTGTAATGATTCGTCCCACAGGGCTTGCAAAACGTCTTTAACAAATAAACACAATGATTTATCTGTCATCCACCCGTGGTTAATTGGAATGTAATTTTTGTATTACTTTGCCCGCCAATCAGAGGATATAAGCACAAATCGTGCATCCCACACTCGTGCGCCAAGTATGTTGCAGACAGCATGATCAGAACTAGATCAAATTAGATCAAAATATCTACTTTTTCGTCTACTTTTTTTTGGTCTACGATCGACCACAACGCATCTTAATACCAGGTGTAAACAGACACAGAGTCATTTTTTTTAGGAATTTAACTGGACTGGACTGGTTGCACTGTATGCATTTGATTCAGTAAAAAGAATCAGCTTGTAAGATTCATTCATTCAGAAGTCAGACTACACTGGTTGAGCTGTCTTGTATATGTTTGCTACTTTCATGTGCTATCGTAAATTTCCCACTCTGATGTCATAAATTTTGTCGTGTTCAATTGCTTTGTTGTTGAAAAAAACAGGAATCGTGTACAACGGCTGGTTCATTCTTTCATATTTCCTGGGGAAATTTGCTTATTAAAGCCACAATGTAATGAAGATATTTAATCAATATCTAACAGATTTTGAATCAAATGTAGCATCCCATTCGCTGGTGACCATAAACATTTCCTTCGCTATTGTATACATTTACCATTCTATCTAAGTAATCTTCTTGTAAATTATTCAGAATTATATGTAACTCATATTTACAACCATTCTGAAGGCAGCATCTTTCACAATGGTTTGTATCCTCCTTGTTGCGTTGATGTGACAGTGTCCTTTTACAATACCAGAAAAGTTTAACCACTTAACATATGATTTTGTCTATATGTTTTGGGTTATGATTTCCAGTCATTTCGTCAGAGCATGTGGCGAAGGTCCTTGTTCTTGTCCTCTCCTTTCATTTCTGCTTTGCCTTTTCTTTCCTTTGCTCATCCCTCCTTACAACCCTCAATGCCTCCTTTTCGATACAGAGAGGAGGAAGAGGAGGAGATGGATGAGGAGCTTCAGAAAGCAGAGTTCTCTAGACAGGCATCCGAAAGGTATTTCAGCAGTAGAGGATCTCAGGGTGTAGAGTCTTAGCGCTAGAAACCAGACTGTAGATCCTTATCCATTTTCTGATGCTATCTCTTCCCTGACTTGACTAACATAAATGTCTCCCAACATATCATGGTGTTCCCCATCATTTACTCGAACTTCTGCTGTTATTCTGTTGTTTGTAGCTGGATGGCATCAACAGTAGAGGAAGCTTCTAGCTTGTGTTTGCCTTTAAAGTGCATGGTCAACTTCATTCCCAATGCCGTTGAAACAGACAATGAGGAAAACCTCCGGGACAGGTCTGGGATTAAGGTTATCCGCAAGGCCCCAGTGTCTTCCCCTCCTTTCACCCCTGATTTTGGCCCCCTGAAATCACCCAGACTGTCTTCTTGGGCTTCGGTCAGGTCCTTGGCGGCCCTCCCGTCCCGGGGTTCCTCTGTTACCTCCTCAGCCTCCACCTCCCCAAGCGAAGATCCCCTGTCCCCTGTCCTCCCTCTGCTCTCTTCCACACTTCATCCTGCTTGCCCGGTGGATTCGGACAAGGTTTCTGGGGGCACTCTGCAGGGTCGAACACCAGACAAGCGCTGCAGGTAGTGCAGATAGACACAGTAGATTCTCGCCACTCACAGAACAAGTTGCCATGCATGTACAGATGGGCTCTGTTTCAAACCACAGTGAGTTGCCTACATAGACAGCATAGTTGGAGATCATATGGACATTCCTGACACAAAAGCTGTTGCAGTAGACAGGAGAATATAGCCAAATTTTAAGGCTCAAATACCATTTGGGGTTAAAGCAATCCCAAAATCAGGGATGTATGGATTTTAGTATTCAGAATTGGCTCTCTTTCAAATTTTTTATTGAATTGAATTTGACACACCTTCAGTTTCAAATTACAGTTCTGTATCATGTTTGCTACCTCAATTCAAATCCTGAAATTAAATTGGAATTTAAATGGCATTCTCAATTCAATTATGAACTGCCACAACCCTGCCCAAAAAGTAAATTACAAATATCGTATTCAGTTCTGAACATATGTGAGTGTCCAGCAATAGAGTTATTGCCTATTTATAGTGTTTAAAGTCAAGTTCTGTTGCTATCTTGAAAGGGACCTGCCTATATTGACAATAAAGTTTGGAATAGAGCCATTCAGAGCTGCATGTCTGATTCAGAGAATGACTTTCACTCCCACATGAGTCAGGCTATGAGATCCCTGAGAGATAAACGTAGGAAACCCATGTCTGTTTTCATTGATTCAAGACTTACAAACACTATGACCACAGTATTTGTGGAACTTTCATGCTCTGATAGGAAGGACGTGTGACATGGGATTCGCTTGATCTCTGGATCTCCTGTGAATGGCGAGGGTTTATTGTTTTGCCTGTTCCATCAAGCCTACCTTTTGAAAAGAGTCAGACCCTCACCTAGAGAATCATAACCCTATCCTTTTTGTATCCGCTTCCAAGAGAACACAGTATGTCCTGTAGACTCCAAAGATTTCACCCTCACGAAAAGTGCTGCACTCGCTGTGTCTTATGGCTATATGCAATATTGTGGCTTCACCTGTCTTATATATCAAATCCTCAGACCAATAAAAAGAGAAATGTATACCATTATTATCATAGCCAGATAAATCTTCATACTCTATGGGTTTTTAGGTTCATTCCTTAAAAATTGATGGAATGTAAAAAGACTTATTTATAAACTAAAGTCTCTTTTTTCCTTTGAACCAGCCACTGTAGTGCAAGACACTCCCTAAAGGATGCTAACTTTTACTGACATTTACAACTCATCTGCCTTTCATTGAGGCATTGTACCACTACAAAGCCAAGAGAAGCCTGTAAATTAAGTCACATATAAAAGGCCAATTGTATATCAACCTGGACAGTGCCTGTAGGGTCCACATTTCATGAGAATGAAGCTGAATATGCTTTGCGTTGTCATGTGCATGTTTGCCTGACATTAAGGCTATGGCAGCTTGAGGAACCCATCTGGATTATAAAGTGGATCAAAGACAGCTCTTTTTTTTCTATTTGCTGAGATGTGGACTCTTCAATACGCAGCTTTAATTTGATTAATGCTGTAATAACTTAATTACACAACAGTCTTATGCTAAGGGCACAATACACTTATAAAGTCAACATGACATTAAAATCTTCCCTTCTGGGAAAACTGGGAAACGACTGATGCCTAAAGCGACTAGCAAAAGCAAGCAAGCAAGATTTGACTGGCTATCCTGGTCCAGCTTGACCCTGCTGGTAGGTGTTATAACCACCATTTGGCAAAAAGCATCTTTCTCCATTTACGACCTTTAAAAAGTAGGGTTTCTTTACATGCAAAACATAAACAAAGGCTGCTTTGATTCACATTCTGTCTGTATTGTCACTGTACTTGTCTTTCTACTGCACTTGTCCTTCTGTTTCTGTCACAGCTTTCAGTCAGACTAAACTTTCTGCAATTTATGTGTCGATTACTAACCTCTTTTCATGTTCTCTTCCGTGCAGTCTGTCAGATGTTAGGTACTCAAACACATCATGCAGTTCTTGTGGAAGGTAAGGGAATGAGTTGGAAACAAATCAAGTTTGTGAGCTCTGGTAGGAAAGGAAAACAAAGGAAAAGTTAGTGGCGCTCATGTTGGTTCAAGTCTAGCTTGTGCCCTTTTGTTCCCTCTTTATCCCTTCTTTTTTTGTTCATCTCTTGAGGGCTTTTTTCACTTGGAATAGTTAAAGGGTAAGTTCACCCAAAAAATGAAAATTCTCTCATTAATTACTCACCCTCATGTTGTTCGACACCCGTAAGACCTCCGTTGATCTTCGGAACACAAATGAAGATATTTTTGTTGAAATTCGATGCTCAGACAGGCCTTCATTGACACCAATGCCATTCCTCTCTAAAGACCAATAAAGGCACTAAAGACGTCGTTACAAAGCCCATCTCACTACAGTGGCTCTACAATAATTTTATGAAGTGACGAGAATAGTTTTTGTTCGCAAAAAAACACGAAATAACGACTTATATAGTGATAGTATTGTGGGCGGAATTCAAAACAAAGTTTTGAACGGTTATGAATCAGCATATTGATTCATGATTCGGACATGTGTAAACTGCCAGACTGCTAAAGTCATGTGACATTGGCACACAGCTTTCAGATGCCATCTATTTTTTTTAGCTTATTACTGTCATGGAGTGGAAAGCACAGGATTGTGGGATATTTAAGGCAGTGAAGGATACATCTATGTTGCCTTCAAAAATCGATCAGATGAAGGTATCTCAGGAAGCTCAGTGAAGCTAGCATTGGATCCAGACATGCCTTGAAGTTTTCCTACCTTGAAAAGCATCTTCCAAAGGCAGCAGTTTTAAAATTTCGGATGCAGTTGGAGCAGGATTGAAAACTCAAGACTGTAGGACTGTAGCCCTCCAGGAGCTGAGTTTGACACCCCTACTTTAAACTGTGTTTAGAACGACAATAACCCTGAGTTACACGCAGGTGTGAAAAGTCCTTAGGTGTCTACAAAAAGTAGTTTTAAAAGGCTGTTCAGTGTTCAGTGTTTCTGCTCGCAAATTCCGCAGTGTAAATATTGAATCTGCCATGGTGCAACCGCAACTGGCTTTTAAAGGGAATGGAGATGAGGTTCTCGATTTTTTTATTGCACGTTATGCCCAAAACACACCCATGGCTCATTAAGAGAATAGGGACAACCCTTTTAGACCAGGGGCCAGGCGCTGACAACGTCTTTAAACTACCAAATTTGATTCATTCCCCACATGCACTTGCGCCACAGTGCTGTAGACCATGCGCTTAGATTGTTAAAATAGGGCCCTTAATGTATCAGATCAACAAAGACACCTACAATGGGTTTACTTACTCTGGTTAAAATTCTACAGAACCGGGTTTTATTTGGCTAAAACAATTCATAATACTTTAAAGTGTGTTTGACTCTTTATGCTTTCAGGTGTTGGAACACTTTGAAGTTTAGAACAGTGTCTGTTTTTCCCATTGGTATTAAGCCAGGATTCATTCCCAGCTCTCAGTTCATACTCCGATAACTTGTGTAATGAATCACAGCAGATTCAAACATAGAGGCAACTGTAAGGAGCGAATGACAGCATGTCACTGGCTTCTTTTAAAGAAGATGGTGGATTGTGCAGAGAAACAAACCCCCAAGTCTTTAATCCTATTTCCTAATACAAGGTCATATCACGTACATCTCCAGCCAGCCATCTGAAATGGCAAGCTGCTTTATTCGGCAAGAAGTTTTTATTTTGTCACCTACTCATGTAAAGTCTGGATTTAGAAGAGCTTGTGCGTGGGTGCGTGGGTGTTCTTGGGGAGTCGAGTGATGCTTCACGTTGGCCTCTGTCCTCAGGGTGTCTGTTGTGTTCTGGTCCTGATGGAGGAAATACATGACATCATTTGGAATCAGAGCTTCCCCTTGTGTTAGCTGATGATATGTGTGATAAATGAAGTGAATGGAAAAGATGGTCATTAGTTCTCTTGGATAACTCAAAACTTTAACTTATGCTGTTAAGAGGTAAACTTCGGACATCAAATTCCCACAAATCAACGCTGTTATGATATTCATAGTCAGTAATCATTTTTAAAAGTCTCTTATGCTCACCAAGGCTGCATTTATTTGATCAAAAACAGAGATAGAAAAAAAAAAACCTGTTAAACAGCAGTCATTACTCCAGTCATGAGTGTCAATTTATTTAGTTCCCCATACACATTTCTTATTATTATTAATGCTGAAAAGTAGTTGTGTGCTTAATATTAATGTGCACTTATGATTAATTTAATGGCTTTGCTGAATAAAATAATGTTATTTATATTTATAATATAAATTATATTATTTAAAATAATGTTATAATATATTTTTATAATGGAAAATAAAAAAAATTGTTTTCCTAATATTTCTTGCATATTTTTGTAAGTATGTTGTGGTTGTGGCTAAACTTTGAACAGACTAGCAAGGTATTTTTCCTTCTTTCTTTAGCAATGGCTATGCAGGAACATATCCTGGCAGGTCATCCGGCGTGTCCAGTGCCCCCTCTACACCCTACAACCGTTTTGGACCATCAGGGGGTCCATCTGCAGACAGGTGAGTCAATGTTCTCTCTCTCTCTCTCTCTCTCTCTCTCTCTCTCTCTCTCTCTCTCTCTCTCTCTCTCTCTCTCTCTCTCTCTCTCTCTCTCTCTCTCTCTCTCTCTCTCTCAGGCCACAAGAAGTAATTAAGTGGGGGGTGGGGGGTGGGGGGTTTAATCACTTTTACTCGGGACATGCTAGCTGGCAGCATAGAATTATATTCATTATGCTAAGCTAAGCTAGCGGCAATACTGCCAAACTACAACTGACAAAAATGCATTTGCCCACATATCTAAATGGAGGAAAGAAGTTGAATAAGCACTATTTCTAAAAACGGTGGAGTGTTCCTTTAAATCTACAACATTTTAAAAAACATCAAATATTAGATCAAATTAGCGCAGAATTAGAATCAACTTTGCGCTGCTGACCACAGTCAATGATCAGACAAATTTCCACGTGCATCTTGAAAAGCGGATGTTTTAGAAAGTGCCACAGCAAGTTTTTGTGCCATCCTAGTAGTTTAGAGGAAAATAAAAACAAAGGCGCCTTTAGTCCCATTGGGGACTTTAGGGCCGTCAACGTTAATGCATTAACACATTTGATTAATTCAAAAGCACGATAAATTGTCATTAATTTACGCCACACAAATCTGGAGATTGAGCTTCTTTTACACTGTTGCTATAGGTTGTTTTTTAGTCAGTGGGTTGAAGTGAACATAGGAAATCTATTTTCACCCAAGCAATTCGGCTAGATTTGGCAGTGATTGAGCTGGTTTTGAATAGCATTTGGGCTGGATTTGGCAGTGATTGGGCTGGTTTTGAATTGCATTTGGGCTGGATTTGGCAGTGATTGGGCTGGTTTTGAATTGCATTTGGGCTGGATTTGTTACTCAAAAGCTTGCAGGATATATGAGGATATTCAAAACATCTTAATGGGACATAATGTTACTTAAGGTGTCTTGCACCAACAACCGTTTGCTTTTACATGACCATTTCCCTCCCTCTCTTTGACCATTAGAAGGCTGTTATTGCTGCAGTATTTATGTGACTGTGTAAAGTACTATTATTATGATTGGACAACCCCGTCATACCAGCATAGATCACATTTTCGTTCATCAGGGCGAGCCAAAATTGTTAAATACTGATTAATTCAAGTATTGCTCTTCTGTAATACTGATACTCTTTGATTTCTCCGGTCCTCCAGGCAGACTCTGGGTGGTTTGTTAACCTCCTCCTACAGGCAGCACCAGGAGTCTCTGAATGCAGAACGTGAGCGGAGGCGCCTGGAGAGAGAAGAGAGACTTCAGCGGATTGAAAGAGAAGAGAGAAGCCGTTTCAAGTTTGTGGCCTTTCTTAGCATTTCATTATGATGCAATTATTGTATGCCCCCAAGGCTACATTATTTCATTAATATGACACATACATCAACGTTTCCGACGTCATCTAGAATCTCTCGTGTTGGAGATGACCATGAGAAACGTTTTGTCCAAGAGTTCGGAGAAGCAGCTGAGACCTCTATCCAATTTTTTATCAGAGATCTGGGAGGACGAGTTCCTGATTGTAAAAGTTATTGCCTCTTATAGTGCTCATTCAATGGAAAACAGCGTTTAAAACAGACAATGAGTAATCACGGCAGGGAGACAAATGCTTGTTCTTTCTTTATGTTTTTTTATTCGTACAATATCAAGTCTTTAAGTCCTTTATATGTAATAACAAATTAAAACATGAATGGTTGCTGTGTAATTAACATTAAACATTATGTAACCCCAGATACTCCAAATGTCTTTGTTAGTTATATCAAATGCATTCTTTTCAACTGATTGTATGTTGATTTTCTTCATTGCAGTCGGGATTATGTGGACAAGAGAGAAGAGGTCAGACAAGCACGAGAAGAAAGGTACATTCCAGAGTGACTTTTAATTATATAGAGCATAATAATATAATATAATATAATATAATATAATATAATATAATATAATATAATATAATATAATATAATATAATATAATATAATATAATATAATAAATATAATATAATATAATATAATATAATATAATATAATATAATATAATATAATATAATATAATATAATATAATATATAACATGATCCTTCAGAAATGATCTAATAAGCTGATTTAGTGCTCAAGAACCATTTAAATTTGATCACAGCTGAAAATAGTTGTTCTGCTTATTTTTATTTTTAACATTTTAGAATAGAAATAGAAAGTAACATTTGATATTTGACATTTGATTCAATGCATCCTTGCTTAATAAAATATAAATTTTACCTAAATATAATTATATAGAACAATAAAACATTATATTATATTATATTATATTATATTATATTATATTATATTATATTATATTTATTATATTATATTATATTATATTATATTATATTAATTATATTGTATTATATTATATTATATTATATTATATTATATTATATTATATTATATTATATTATATTATATTATATTATATTATATTATATTATATTATATTATATTATATTATATAAATAACAGTCTCTAGTTATGCAAGAAAATGTAAAAAAGTTAAGTTATAGCGAAATATGTGATTCATGATAATAATATACGGTACATTAGTTGCAGTGTAAAACACTTCTTATATCTGACACTGTAATAAATGCAATGCCGTAAATCTTTCTGCCTACTTTATAACAGTGTTGTAGTTGAGACCAGCTCATTCGAGTCTGAGTCGAGTCCGAGTTTAGAGAGGGTCGAGTTCGAGTCGAGTCCGAGTTCAGAGAGGGTCGAGTCCGAGTCGAGTCCGAGTTCAGAGAGGGTCGAGTCCGAGTCGAGTCCGAGTTCAGAGAGGGTCGAGTCCGAGTCGAGACCGAGTTCAGAGAGGGTCGAGTCCGAGTCGAGTCCGAGTTCAGAGAGGGTCGAGTCCGAGTCGAGTCCGAGTTCAGAGAGGGTCGAGTCCGAGTTCAGAGAGGGTCGAGTCCGAGTCGAGTCCGAGTTCAGAGAGGGTCGAGTCCGAGTCGAGTCCGAGTTCAGAGAGGGTCGAGTCCGAGTCGAGTCCGAGTTCAGAGAGGGTCGAGTCCGAGTCGAGACCGAGTTCAGAGAGGGTCGAGTCCGAGTCGAGTCCGAGTTCAGAGAGGGTCGAGTTCGAGTCGAGTCCGAGTTCAGAGAGGGTCGAGTCCGAGTCGAGTCCGAGTTCAGAGAGGGTCGAGTCCGAGTCGAGTCCGAGTTCAGAGAGAGTCGAGTCCGAGTCGAGACCGAGACCAGAGTGAGCCGGTGCAATCATATATATATATTTACATAGATTCCTCATTCGATCCGCACAGGCACTAATGAGGAATATATATATAAGGATTTCTATCTATCCATCTATCTATCTATCTATCTATCTATCTATCTATCTATCTATCTATCTATCTATCTATCTATCTATCTATCTATCTATCTATCTATCTATCTATCTATCTATCTATCTATCTATCTATCTGTTATAAATTATTATAAATTATTAATTATTAATTTCGAATCTGTTATAAAAACATGTTAAGAGATTATACATCTCATGACGTTATGAAGTTTGTGTATAATTATTTATAAAATTCTAACTAGTAGAGTTTATAAAAAGAAAGAAATTAAGTATTGAAACCACCAGTAGGCGGCAGCGATTCACTGTTTTAATGAGTGAGCCACTTAAATCGTTCATTCACACAATTCGTTCAAAAGTCAGATTAATTTAGGAAGAAAACAAAAACCGATGTGAATACTTTTGTCATTGACAATTACAGACACTATTGAAAAAAGAAATAGCAAAACAGACTTGTTATACTGATAGTTTCATCCATTGCAATGGATTAGCTAGCTAAATATATGTGGTGTGTACTTAGCTATTACACAATATTCTCATACCTCATTCTCAGTACATGCTTTATTTATTTTTTGCATCCCTATCTGACCAGCAATTAAATATAGTCCGCTGTGCAGCACTTTTCTTTATTTTTGTCGCTAACGTTTGCTCTCCCATTCAAACACCCCTCGCGTTGTTTTGGTGAAAGTGCAGGGCGTTACCAATCGATTCAATGAAGGGGGAGTATTTTTTGTCCTATTTATTATGACAAACTCATATTTTTTCAGGAACAAAATTATTGTTTCAGAACAAATGAATTCTACATATTTTTCTTTTGATCTACAGTGATTTTCATGTTGAAATATTAGGAGGGTTGTAACTGAGGGATTTGAATGGGATTTGGTTACATCCCCCCCCATAAACTACACCCCTGAGTCACGTGCAGTTGCGCTTAAGAAAACCACACACCATTGGAAGTGTCAAACATCAATTATTACCTAGAAATATTAACATAGAGTAATAATCGTGAATATTTTGAACGGGACTCGAGTGGACTCGGAAATAAGTCAGAGTCCTAACATGTTCAAGTACGAGTCAATTCCGAGTCCAAATGGATACGAGTCCATGACGAGACCGAGGCCATTAAAATATGGTCTCGAGACCGAGTCCGAGTCTCGAGTACAAATCACTGCTTTATAAAGAATTACATCAGACACTTATTGTCCATATCGCAGATGATCATTCCAGTCATACTAAATGAATCACTGCAGTCCAATGCAATTATTTCATAAAGCCTCGAGCCCTATTTAATATTAATTATCAGCGCAACGGTAGTGATACACCTTGAAAACATTTATTAGAATGAGCAGCAGATGGAAAGCGAGTCGGCACGCGCTGCAGGTGAAATATGGCGTCAGGGCCTCTTTATGGCTGCTGTAGATTAAGACCTTTAAAGACAGCAGGACAAGGTGTGTAATTGACTTTAGACATGGGCTTTTTTCCATTTACAGTAAATGTTAAAAACATTAAACCTGGCAAGTGGAATGAATCAATGTCTTTGCGTTTATTCTAGATCTTATCGAAAGTCAGGGTCTTCCAGCCTTTTTTTCTTACATTTGATGTGAACCTTACAAAATAGTATAACAATGTGATGGAATTAAAGGATTCAGGTGATAGAACGGAAATGTTATGTAGTTATGAAACATCTGGTTCTTGTTTTCGGTAATATTGTATATTAGTGCTGGTGCATATTTTTTGGGTTTATAAGACAGGAGGGGAGCAGAGAGTATCTGTGTTGACACCTGTTAAGGGAGAGTTATTGGCAGCATAGTTTGAGGATTTGATGAGTTTGGAAATTAAGTTTATTTATGCACAAAGTGAGAATCTGTATCCTCTTGCATGCTGGAGGCTCTGAAATTTGTTTAAGACAATTATTTATCAGTCCACATGCTGTTTCAGGCTTTCACCCCTCAGAATAGCAAACATTGTGACTTTTATTAAAAGCATTTTATAATAATTCAATACAAGTTCAAGTCCCCTAGAGAAAATATGACAGACTTACTCTATATTGCCAAAAGTTTTGGGATGTCTGCCTTTACATTAACTTTAGTGACAGTCTATTCGTAATCCGTAGGGTTTAATGTGGAGTTGGCCCACCCTTTGCAGCTATAAAAGCTTCAACTCTTCTGGGAAGGCTTTCCACAAGGTTTAGGAGTGTGTTTATGGGAATGTTTGACCATTCTTCTAAAAGCGCATTTGTGAGGTCAGGCACTGATGGCCTGAAAGGCGAGAAGGCCTGGCTCGCAGTCTCCGCTCTAATTCATCCGAAAGGTGTTCTGTCAGGTTGAGGTCAGGACTCCTGCAGGCCAGTCAAGTTCCTCCACACCAACTTGCTCATCCATGTCTTTATGGACCTTGCTTTGTGCACTGGTGCGCAGTCATGTTGGAACAGTTGGCCATCCCCAAACTGTTTCCACAAAGTTGGGAGCATGAAATTGTCCAAAATGTCTTGGTATGCTGAAGCCAGGGCCGGCGCGTGCCTATAGGCGAACTAGGCAGCCGCCTAGGGCGGCAGCTCAGCCAGGGCGGCAAGAGAGAGAGAAGACGAGAGAGAGAATTTTTTTTATAAATTTATTTGTTAGTTTTACACTAGGTAGGTTACAATTATCGCACTTATATCAACAACATTTTTTCCCACTCCATTAGTATGAATTTAAATTAACTTTAAATTTAGAATAAAAATTCCCGCCCGATCGCGCCCCCACCTCACTTAGAGCAGCATCGATTAGTATATGCGTGCAAAATACGCTCGACTGTGCTATCCGTTCCGTGGAAGAGCGCTTTCCGCTGCTTCGAGACCATGGGCGCTTATTTGGATTTTTATATGACATCGCATCTCTCAAAGAAATAGGAGAACAGCCTACAATAGTTCTTCAGGATTGCTTAAGACTGGAAAAGTATGGCGTTATTTCCCTGTCAAATGTCGAGAGCGCAAATCTCTCTGCTCGCACGCGGAATGTAATGTGCGAGCGCGAATCTCCCTGCTCGCGCGCGAGAACTCTGCGTGCGCTCTCAGATACGCTGCTCTTGTTAGAAATGTTTGTCTGGGCTCACTCAGAGAATATGCCTGCACTTAAAACGATTATGCAATGTTATTATGTTTGATTATTTAATTTCTGTACCTGAATCACTGTGTCCTGCAGCTTCAACTGTTCACTTGTATTCAATAATGTTTCACATTTATATTATTAGGCTGAGAATTGTGAAATTTCACTGATATCTACTGTTGTGGGTGCTTATTTATTGTTACATATTTAAGGTTACATTGGTCAAAACAATGAAAACAAATAAGTATAACACATGATATTCATGGTCTCTGGACCCCCAAAGCAGCCTTGGCCACCCCATGTATAAAAGTCTAGTTCTGCCACTGCCAGTGGATTATTTAGAAATGTATGCCAACTTTTGAGGTGAAAGGTAACTCACAAATTGCAGTAACATTTTCCCAATAAAATGGATTTCATTAATTTAGTAGTCAGTATTTTTAATTAGTTTTATTCTGTTGCATTTGTGTTTGATGCAGTTAGATATATCATAATTTTACTGGGGCATTTTGCCCCCTTATCTATTATTACATTATATATGCTTATATTATATCTATTAGGGGGCATTTTGTTCAGATTTTAATTATTTTTGCCTTTTGGAATCTGAATTCGCGATTGCACTGGACACGTTTTAAGTGCAGGCATATTCTCTGAGTGAGCCCAGACAAAAAATGAGAAGGGGTTCAATCTTCAACTGGCTGGGAGGAGCCGCCACTGGGTGGTCATGTGACCTGTCAGTGGGTGGTGGGAGCTGCCAGTCTCATTCTGGGTGGTCACGTGATCTGCCGCTGGGCTGGCTGGTGGCTGCCAGTCTCAGCCGCTGCCTTATTAGTGAGAAAACCGTCTAAAACGTCTATCATTCAAAAAAATGGATTCCTAAGATTATATTCACAATCATAAAAGTATGTTTTTCATTGTAGTTTCAGTGATAGAGAACGCGTTATACTCGACAGCGGCTGGTTGGACGTGGCCAGTCAAGCGTCAGCACCCAGTCATGATCACGCACATTTGACTGCCTTATTAGTGAGAAACCCGTCTAAAACGTCTATCATTCACAATAATGGATTCCTAAGACTATATTCACAATAATAAAAGTATGTATTTCATTATAGTTTCAGTGATAGAGAACGCGTTATACTCGACAGCGGCTGGTTGGACGTGGCCAGTCAAGCGTCATTAAGCACCCAGTCATGATCACGCTCAATTGACTGCCTTATTACTGAGAAACCCGTCTAAAACGTCTATCATTCACAATAATAGATTCCTAAGAGTATATTTTTGATATTAAAATATTGTATTTCCATGCAGCGAGAGTGAAAGAGAACATGTTATACTCATAGCTCAGCAGCGGCTGAGACTGGCAGCCACCAGCAGATCACGTGACCACCCAGAATGAGACTGGCAGCTCCCACCACCCACTGACAGGTCACATGACCACCCAGTGGCGGCTCCTCCCAGCCAGTTGAAGATTGAACCCCTACTGGAGAAAATTCTAACAAGAGCAGCGTATCTGAGAGCGCACGCAGAGTTCTTCAGGGAGAACTGGAGATTCGCGCTCGCACATTACATTCCGCGAGCAGAGAGAGATTTGCGCTCGCGCACTATATTAATGTACTTTCGTGCTACAATAATGCGCTCTCGAGTTTGCAATCTTGTGGTGCATATGGTACGCGGTTTTTCGCGTGCATATGATACGCACTTTATGGCGTATTATACATACGAACCGTATTATTAGGGTTATGGCGTATTATACGCATAAAGTGCGTATCTATTTATACGAATGACCATGAGATTGTGTTGATTTTTCCAAATGTTTTTATAGCATTGAGAGTGCTTCTCACTCTCCCCGTCACTGTGAGCTCTGGAGAACGCAGTTTCTCAAAGCTTAAACTGATTAAAAATGATCTCCGAGTCCGACGTACAATGACAAAAGACAGACTCAATGGACTAGCAACAATTGCAATTGAGCACGAACTTGTAGAAAAAGTTAAACTCGAGGACGCAATCAAAGCCCTTTGCCGCTGCGAAAGCCCGACGCGCACGCTTCTGAAATGTAGGCTATTATGTGAATGTCTGTTTGTGTGTATCAGTCAAGAAGAAATCAAAACCTCCAATGAGCTAAAAAGTTGCGTGCATATGTTTAGTTTTATTCTGTACACTGTCTATTATAAAACAGAAATTGCAGCTGTAGCACTGTGTACTTTTTTCACGTTGCAGAATGAAAAATAAAATCTGAAAACATGCTTGCACGTTTTTATTTTAGTTAAATTTTATAGATAAAGAAAATATTAATTTGTATGTACATGCATCTTAAGGATACCTAATTGTGAGTGGGGCGGCACGATCGTGCTCTGCCTAGAGCGGCATTTGAGCTTGCGCCGGCCCTGGCTGAAGCATTAAGGGTTCCTTACACTGGAACTAAGGGCCAAGCCCAACCCCTGAAAAACAACCTCACACCATAACCCCCCTCCACCAAACTTTACACTTACCACAATGCAGTCAAACAAGCACCCTTCTCCTAAAAAACGCCAAACCAAGACTTGTCTATTGGATTGCCAGACAGAAAAGCGTTATTCGTCACACCAGAATTTGGCCTTCTGATTCCTTCTGATTTATATTATTGTTTTTTTGAATAAAAAAACATTGTGAAAAGCATTGTGTAATTTTTAGTGACTTTCCATGTGTTTTATATGGTGTGTGCAGATATAAGCAAATGGAGCGTCTTGCCGCAGAGGAAAATGAAAGGGAACGTCCGAGGCCGACAACACGGGGGCGAACAGAAATCACTCTCAGCCTGAGTTCACGAACCTCCAGCAGCTCCTTGTCTCGTTCTGCCACCCCTTCGACTGTACAGGCTCAGGAGGATACACGCTCCGTCCCACATCCAGCACGAGGTGAGATTCCTCTGTGTGTACAGTAATACAGAGTGGCATTTCTGGAAAAAAATCTGGTCCTAATTTTTCCTCCAAAGTGTGGAATCGAGTGGTTACCACACAAATGTTTTGTAATGAAAACAATGTAAAGCCACTGGGGCAGTTAGCCATTAGGAAAAACTACATTTATTTGAGGTTTATTGACCTCAAATATTAACCAAAATTGGGTCAGTGGTCAGTCAGTCTTTCATTTGCAGCCACATCTAAATCTGAGGGGCTGGAGTTGGTATGAACGGGCTGAATGACTGGAGCCTGGTCAATCACCCAGTCTCTGTGGAGTTTCTGAATGGCTTGAGGCAAATTCAGTTTAAAATCTTAATCAAATTTTAGTTTTTCTGTTAGCATTCCCATTCATCTCAATGGCATGCCTTAGGTGATGGAGAAATCCAGTAAGTATACAGATTGAACTAAGAAAAAAGGGAACAACGAAGATTGAAGAATGTTTCAACTGTTGCCCAAAACAACATTGCCGTTATATGGACCACAAAAAAACAAACAAAAAAAAAAAACGTACAGAAGTTATATAGGTTTGCAAGGGCATAAGTGTAAGTGATGACAGACTTACAATTTTTTGTGAACTGTACTCACTTTTAAATAGCTGCTTATTTGCTTATTTTTATTTCATCAACATCAACAACTGACATCTACAGGGGGAGGTACAAAAATCGCTGATCTAAAGTGTGTACATTTTTCAAATGGAGACTAAATAAAATTGTGCTCTGCACGCTCTGTAAAACCGAAATTGCACATAATGGGGCTTCTTTTACCTCAAAATGTATTTATTTCTATGTATTTTTTGAGTAATATGGATGCGTTCATGCAGCATTCTGCTTTTCATGCGCTGCTGTGGCTGCAAGGCTGTGAGACGCGCGGCTCAAATATACTCTCTGCAACCGGTTGGTTACAACACATTTAGTACTGTAGTTGGTTATTTAGAATATCAGACTGGTGAACTCACGCCTTGATTGGACTCAATTGTTTAACTATTCCCTGACGTTTGTGATAAAACTTCTGATTTTTGAGGACACCAGCATTATTTGACACTGTCGCTATTACCGCTCTGGTTAGTTAGTTAGTTCGTATACGGTTGGACTTGTTTGATCATATAGCGGAATGAACATATTCAAGCAGCTACTTTAATCTCCTGACGGAACAAAACATATCAGGATTCACATTTGTAAGCAGCTGCTGCTGTAAATCCCAAAACGTGATTTTGAAAGCAGCCATAGAAATTACCTTTCTTAATTAGGCCTACACTGCATAAAACTCATAAAATTCATATATAGATTAGTTACGGTTATTATTTATTGATAAACTATTGGTTATTATGTATTGGTAGATTAACCAAAGGATTAATCAACTATTCCAATTTTTTTTTAATCATAGATTAATCATCATAATAGTCGAAAGATTGTTCCATAATTAAAAATAATAATGAATATATTAAGCGTTTGAAAAAAGAATACTTTTTTCCAGCCCTAAATGTAATTATTTGCCATGAACATTTAGAGTGCTGTAACCTAGTAGTTAAAGACACGGGTTTGTAACCATCAGGTTAAAGGTTTAAACCATGCAGGACCTGCCTTAACCCTAGATTGCTTTAGGAGCAGCAACAAAAAATATCTCTACCAATGTGGTGGTATGACAGAATATTTACTGGAATAACAGGGTGATATTTGATTATATTACAAAAGCAGAACGAAAGTAAGACATCCATCAGCCGTGACATGATAATTGAGTGGGGTGGTTTGAGGTTGTCCATTCTGTAAGACTCTTGTTACATTGCATTCATGTGGTTTTTGAAGGCCAGAGCATTGGTCACACACTGGTCAGTGAGTAAAAGCATAATCAGCCATGTGTAAAAGGATAGCTGTATGGATCAGACTGTGGTTTCAGAGGTCTGAGCTCCTCCCATTCTGAGACTCTGGTTCCTTCCTTCCAAACAGAGACTATAAATTGAAAGGACAGGGTAGATGAACTGGAAAAATAAGACTAATATACTTCAGAATAATATTTTTGCTGTGTGTATTGGAAGCAGGAAAAATGGACAAGCGTAAGGATGGCAAGATGACTTGGTCAGAGCATCTCCAAAATTGCAGCTCTTGTGGGCTGTTCCTGGTTTTGGTGGTCAGTATCTATCAAAAGTGGTCCATGGAAGGAACAGTGGTGAACCGGCAACAGGGTCATGGTCGGCCGAAGCGAAGGCTGGCCTGTGTGGTCTGATCAAACAGACAAGCTACTGTAGCTCAAATTGCTCAAGAAGTTAATTCTGTTTCTGATAGAACGGTGTCAGAATACACAGTGCCTTGCAGTTTGTTGCGTATGGGGCCTTCAGGGGTCTAGTGGAGTCTATGCATCGACGGGTCAGGGCGGTTTTGGCAGCAAAAGTGGGACCAAAACAATATTAGAAAGGTGGTCATAATGTTATGCATGATCGGTGTATATTGGATACTATATAATATACAGTATTTGCCTAATGACATTTGGAGTAAACAGCTCTGTCATTGAGCTTTCATATTTTAACTGTGTATCCTAACAAAACCTTTGATGGTAAGGTTGTGAGGAATTTTGTTTTGTTATTCCTCATGCTCCTGCAGGATCACATTTCCTGTATTTATTTTACTTTTCCAAATGTGGAGGAGTAAATGTTGTAATGTTATGTGGGTTACCGTAACACTGGGAGAGGGATGAGGGGTGCGTGCATTGTATGCATCACTTCTTTAATCAGATTTTTTTTGTTGTGATTTCCAGTAAAAATATCGAAACATCTTTAAAACAACATAAATCTACTTAAGAAGCAAAATTGTGTTTAAAAAAAAAAAAAAAGTAAACTGAAGTGTGATATTTTTAACCCTTTTGGTAAAGAGGCTTTCTTCTTTAATGCATAAATCATAAAGTTATTTAGTGAGGGCTGGGTAAAACAAGTGGGAAACAATAAATATTTTAAGATTAATTGTATTTTTACTTAAAAATTAGACAAAAACACAGAATGCTGAATCATAAGCTTAACAACTTCGTTTGTTTTTTTGATAGAGTGATTCAAAAAAAGAAAAATTTCAAGTAACTATCATTATTATGTCTAAATCTCATTAATTATTTTATTTTAAAAATGCCATGTGCCAGTGAACTACATTTTTACAAATAAATCTTTACTTTCTCTTCCAGGGAAATGGACCTAAAATATTGATGGCTCAGTCTGCACTATACCGATTTTTATCCAATCAGATGCTCGCTAGAAAAAAAATGCTCCTCCCACTAATACCACTCAACTTGACTACCAAGAAGTTACACTTCCACATATTTCATGCGATGTCATGCTGTGTTTTAATCAGGAAAAAGTTGTTATTATCATTTGTTAGGCCTTTGGTATCATGACAGTTTAGTGTTCTTATTACTTGGAAGATTCATCATCACAAGTTTTATTTTAGAATGGCCTTGTTCTGTGGAAGTTGGGCCTCTTATCTGAAATGGGTGCTAAGCCAATCTTTTTTTTTTCCTCAGGAACTGAGTCCAAGACAAGCCATCCGGTGCAGGCAGCAGTTGTGCAACCTTCCTCTGAGCCGCTCTCTGTTTCAGTGTCTGCGCCGTTGTTGCCTTCCAAACCAGAGGAGGAACAGAGCCCCGTGGATCCATCAGACATCACGCTCTCTCTGTCTCAAACAAACTCTGAGCCAGAGACACCTGAGGCAGAGGAGAAAGCAGAGGATGCTGAGGCAGAAGTGTGTGAGGAAATGGTGGTGAATGGAATGGAATATGAAAAGAAAGAAGAGCCAGAAGGAAGCTTTGAGGAAGAGACTAATGAACTGGGTACAGAGGAGAGTGAGAGAGAGCAGATGTTAGATAGGGATGTATCAAACGTCATCCTAAGTGAGAAGGAAAGACAGAATGAGGAGCTGAACGAGAAAGATAACTGCTCTGCCTCCAGCATCTCCTCAGCCAGCAGCACTCTGGAGAGAGAAGAGCGAGAGGAGAAACACGTCAGCGACAGAGACTCAGGTGAGAACCTCATTTACACAACTCTAATACTGTGCTACAGATGGTGTAACATTCCCCACAGGGTCCAAAATGAATTTGAAATATTTCTTTACTACCATTAAACTATATTTAACATTATAGATACCTCTGATTGTAAACCATTGTTGTAAATGTTGAAAGAATGGCAACAGATATTTTAGAAGACGCTTTGCATGTATTTTATTTGAAGCATGCACATCACTTGCATCAGCGATAGTCAGAGTTATTAGAATTTGATTTAAACTATATATTATGTTGGAGTTCATAATAAAGTTACCAGCCATCTGGTGTATTCACTCGCACTGGATTGCCAAGCACCAAATGATACTAAAAAAATAAGACCCTTTAAATTTTTCACTCTGTTATATTGCAGCCATTTGCTAAAATCCAAAAGGTACAATAATGTACACAGAGCACCCGATATTGACAGAAAAACACAGAATTATTGACATTTTTGCAGATTTATTAAAAAAGAAAAACTGAAATATTTCATGGTCCTATGTATTCAGACCCTTTGCTGTGACACTCATATATTTAACTCAGATGCTGTCCATTTCTTCTGATCATCCTTGAGATGGTTCTACACCTTCATTTGAGTCCAGCTGTGTTTGATTATACTGATTGGACTTGATTAGGAAAGCCACACACCTGTCTATATAAGACCTTACAGCTCACAGTACATGCCAGAGCAAATGAGAATCGTGAGGTCAAAGGAACTGCCTGAAGAGCTTAGAGACAGAATTGTGGCAAGGCACAGGTCTTGCTACGGTTACAAAAAAAAAAAATTCTGCTGCACTTAAGGTTCCTAAGAGCACAGTGGCCTCCGTAATCCTTAAATGGAAGACATTTGAGATGACCAGAACCCTTCTTAGAGCTGACCGTTCGGCCAAACTGAGCTATCAGGGGAGAAGAGCCCTGGTGAGAGAGGTAAAGAAGAACCCAAAGATCACTGTGATTGAGCTCCAGAGATGCAGTCCGGAGATAGGAGAAAGTTGTAGAAAGTCAACCATCACTGCAGCCCTTCTCCAGTCTGGGCTTTATGGCAGAGTGGCCTGACAGAAGCCTTTCCTAAGTGCAAGACACATGAAAGTTTGCTAAAATACACCTGAAGGACTCCAAGATGGTGAGAAATAAGATTCTCAGGTCTGCTGAGACCAAGATAGAACTTTTTGGCCTTAATTCTAAGTGGTATGTGTGGAGAAAATATCACCTGTCCAATACAGTCCCAACAGTGAATCATGGTGGTGGCAGCATCGTGCTGTGGAGATGTTTTTTAGTTGCAAGGACAGGACAACTGTTTGCAATCAAGTTCAAGATGAATGCAGCCAAGTACAGGGATATCCAAAAAACTTCTCCAGAGTGCTCAAGACCTCAGACTGGGTTGAAGGTTCATCTTCCAACAAGACAACAAGCTTAAGCACACAGCTAAGATAATGAAGGAATGGCTTCATGACAACTCCTTGACTGTTCTTGAATGGCCCAGCTAGAGCCCTGACTTAAACAAAATTGAGCATCTCACCTGAAAATGGCTTTCCACCAACATTTACCATCTAACCTGACAGAACTGTAGAGGATCTGCAAGGAGGAATGGCAGAGGATCCCCAAATCCAGGTGTGAAAAACTTCTTTCCCAAAAAGACTCATGGCTGTATTAGATCAAAAGGGTGCTTCTGCTTAATACTGAGCAAAGGGTCTGAATACTTAAAACCATGTGATATTTCAGTTCTTTTTTTAATAAATCTGCAAAAATCTTCAACAATTCAGTTTTTTCCTGTCAATATGGAGTGCTGTGTGTACATTAATGAGAAAAAAATAAACTTAAACGATTTAAGCTAATGGCTGCAATATAACAAAAAGTGAAAAATTGAAGGGAGTCTGAATACTTTCCGTACCCACTATATATATATATATATATATATATATATATATATATATATATATATGCTCTTAATAATAATGCTAGTTTAATTGTCAGCAAGACATTTTTGGTAGAATGCTCCCAATGGCTGATGAAATAAATTATATTATTTTACATTTTTGTTTTTAATGCAAACAGCAGTTTCATGGTCAGCAAGAAATATTTGTTTACATGTCATTGGCTATATAAAGTCAAGTCATGTAAAGTAAAGTAAAGTAAAGTAAAGTAAAGTAAATTAAAGTAAAGTAAAGTAAAGTAAAGTAAAGTAAAGTAAAGTAAAGTAAAGTAAAGTAAAGTAAAGTAAAGTAAAGTAAAGTAAAGTAAGTGAACCTCAGTTTGGACCCTCAAAGTTTTCCTCTTATCAATGCCAGACTATGACATAAAAATAGACATGCTTTGTAGACATGCACAATGTACATGTTGGTGAAACTAGCTCTCAATTTGATCCTTAGGACAGTGGACAGACTGTATGAATACAGCGGGCGTCAACGACCAGTGCAACAATGTTCTTAACAGCAAACACTTCATGCTGGACATGCTTTATGCCCAAAACAAAAAGGGAGAGGAAGATGAGAAAGAAAAGGAGAATGAGAATGAGAAAGGGTGTTCGGATCAGGACTCCTCTGTGACCAGCCTTGCTAATCGCATTTCCACTCTGGAGGCGCGTCGGCAGGCATGCGAGGATAACATGAAGAAACTGGAAGTAGAGCATCTCGACAACCAGGGTAGCGTGAGGGCCGTGGCTGAGAAATTTGGAGATTTGGTGAAAGGACTTGTATCACCTCATGAGGTGGAGCATTCTGGGAAAGAAAAGCAGCAAGCACAGGAAAAGCCTCCACCGGCTCCTTCACCAGCACCTCCCAAAAAGGAGTCAGACCACATATGGGACCAGCTGATGGCCATGCCGCGGGAGCTTCGCATCAAAGAGCTGGACTTCACAGACTTAGGAGAGGAGGATGATGTGGACATTTTGGATGTCAGTAATGTGATCGGGCCAAGTGACCTCACGCCACCACCTCCTCCTCCCTGCCTTCCACCTCCACCACCTTTATTTGGATGCCCTCCGCCTCCACCTATCCCTGGTATGATGATGCCCCCTCCACCACCCTTTTTGGCTTCAATACCTCCCCCACATCTTGGCTCTCCACAGCTTAGTCGAGGAGAACCCCCGCTCTTCCAGAAAAAGAAGAAGACCATTCGGCTGTTTTGGAATGAGGTGAGACCTATAGACTGGGAGTACAACAACCACAAGAGATGCAGGGAGTCACTGTGGTCCAAACTGGATCCGGTCAAACTGGACACGGCCAAGTTGGAAAACCTCTTTGAGACGAAATCCAAGGAGCTTCCAGTTACAAAGGTACTGTGAAATGGCCCCATTTCGATGTTTCTTCCAAATATTGTTCTTTAGGTTTTTGTTGTTGTTGTTGTTGTTTGCTTGAATCCTCAAGATTATTAGTTTACTTAAAGGGGTACTTCAGCGCTGGGAAGATGAATCTGTATTTAAACTGGGTCATCAATGTAGTAGAAATGTGAAATTATTTTTGAATTTGGTGCCTTCTAGACTGAGAAAAGAGAGAAAATGTATTTTTGTCTCATGGGGATGAAAGGCTACAATTCCCAGAATGCTTCGCTGCCCTGTGAGGCCATTCCCAAAGCCACCTACTTGATTACTGTGACTGAGTTGGAGAAGACACTACAATTAAAACCTTAACGTGTCTGTTCAATATAACGAGTGAGTCACCGCGCGAGTATCACAGCTCTGAGCACTAACTGCAGGAGTGAGAAAAATGAGCTGAGGAGCTCTATGATGAGAGCTGAGGTAATCGCAACTACACTCGCGGCATACATTCACAACGCGAGTTCAGTCTGGCGCGTTTCAGTTCATGCCTTTGCAAGCTTAACTTTCATAGAAATTCATTTGAGAAGTTAAAAGACTTACATTGCTCACCATAGCTCCGTTTAAATGAGTTTCTGTAGCTGCCAGCTGAGCTCTGATCTCCCATCCCCCATGCGCGGGTTCAAAACATGCGGAAATGGCTCCCTCTGCTGGCTGTAGTCTTTAGCCTTTGGCCAAACATTCCTCCTATGATACAAATATCATCAATTGGCATCATAGGAGGAATTTTTCCAGAAATAAAATGCAATAATCTCTTGTCATGGGGAATATGATGGGGGAAAGCACAATCATTTGAATACACTCCAGGGTTTCTACTGATACAAAGCCATATGGTAATCGCTGAAGTAACCCTTTAATATTACAGTAATTATATCCTCATCACTATCATTTTAATTAGTGATGCTTATGGTCTTCACTTGGGGATAAAAAATGGGTTAAAAAAATCCCTTAAACTTTCACTGAATGTGGAACCAGTTACCTCTATAGACCAGGGTAGGGGTGCACCAGCCATTCAAATGGTTTCAAACTTGCTTTGCCTCACATAACTCTCAGTGGTAATAAATGACATTTCCATAATATGAATATGAATAATATGAAAATTGTGGGCAGTGCTCTGATCTGCTCTGAGACGACCCAAGATCGAGTCCAATATAGACTCCTCAATCGCTTCCCTTTTGTCCTTGACCGTTCTCTATAAAATGGCCAATATAACTTATAATATAACAATATAACAAAGAAAAATAGCAAAACATTTGACAAATATATTCTAAAACATTATATAAAGCTAAACTGTCTATTACTAACAAGTATTTACGTCATCATAAGTTACCTTCATGTCTTTGACCAAAAACATCAAACTGAGCATCAGTTGGACCATCGCCACCTAATTGAATATGTTCTTGCTGTTTAATATTTTAAGTTACTCACACAAAATGGCGTAAAAATGTACTTTATTTATTTATTTACCTTTGTGTCACCTTTTTCTACATTTGATAGTTTAATCAACCTTTAAAGTGGTCATGACATGTATTTTTTTATATTTAACAGTAATATATATTTATTTTAATATGTTCCTTGAGGTTTACTTATAATCTGGGGAGTGGCAGCACCCCTTGTTTTAATATGATTGTAAATGCAATGTAAATTTTTGTTAATTTCCATTTATTCATTTTTAGCATTTAGTAATTTATTTGTAATAAACACTTTAAGTGGGCTATTTAAACATACGCGAGTGTGACGTCATATTGTGAATTGCAGCGTGCGTAGAAAGGATTTGTCTACCTTCGGTGTTGTGCAAGGTAGGCAGGTTCTTGTGTGTTCATTTTTATGTCATGTTGCTGTGCAGGCTCTTTAATTGTATGATAGTTTAAACAACTTAATAACGATTTTACTTAAAGGCTTAATTTATGTCCCGTAGAGTGGTCCGTTGGATTACGAATACAAGCATTATCAATAATGTCAAAAACGTGTCCTGTTGTGTATGCTGTTTATTTGAGCGTTCTCACTAGTATGCATATTGTGCTTCATGGAGTTTTGACGTGTTTTATAGACTCAACATTGCCCCCACCCCACAAAACACACACACATACACGTACACACACACACACACACACACACACACACACACACACACACACACACACACACACACACAGACGTTTGTTTTTGTGAAATGTGGGGACATTCCATAGGCGTAATGGCTTTTATACTGTTCAAACCGCATTTTCTATCCCCCTACATTGCCCATATCCCTAAACCTACCCATCACAGGAAACATTCTGTATTTTTATTTTCTCAAAAAAACTCATTCTGTATGATTTATAAGCCTTTTGAAAAATGAAACATGGGTAATGTCCTCATAAGTGACCCTCTACTTGTAATACCTATGTCATACTCACGTCATTATATACATCTGTGTCCAGATGTCACAAAAATAAGCGCACACACACACACACAGCACCCCCAACCTAAAATATATTCCCATGCCCCTGCTTGTAGAGTTAGTAAAAAAATATAATAAAAAGAGCTATTTAAACTGGACGCTTCAAAGTGAATGCTCTTCTGCTCTTCCATTTGTCCAGTTGTTGTGTCGACAGACTCAAGTCTGTCAAGAAACACAATTTTTATTTTTATTTTTTCTACAAAGAAACACAATAATGTATAACTTGATGTCTTGCTCTGGATGCCGAGCCAGTCATATGCAAATGTTTTATTTTTTATTTTACAGATCCAGAAATATCAAAACGAGTCGTTTTTGGAACTTGATTAAAAAAATGCTTTGTTCATAATGAGGAGCTATGAAACTTGCAGAATGTTTTAATGGTACAAAGACCTATTATATGTCAAATGATTAAGGCAAATTTGATTTATCATGTTATGACCCCTTTAAAATACAGTTTGCCTGGTGTAAGTTGATTTTTTTATAGTGCTGGCAAACAACGGCCTATATTGTGGTAGCAAATTATGAACAAAAAAATAAAAAAATTTATTGCTCTACTTTGGTTTTACCTGGCTTTTGTCAGCACATGTGAACACAAGCCATAGCTGCTAGGAAAGTTACTTTGATCTTTTCTGGGCCTTTCTTCTGTAACACATGGGATGAATTCTGACACCTTCAGTTGCCCGTGTGCGGCCCGCACAAGTCTTTCTTACAACGTGATCGCATGTGTTTAAAAGAGTTGTAGAATGTAGGTCAAAATGCTAATAGGTTGGTTGATTGGCTGTGATGGATTCCCTTTTGCCTAAAAGCTTCATCAAAGTGCTTTCTAGGATCCATGAAATCTGCTGTTTCTCAGAACAAACTCAAGTCACAAGTCAGAGCTTAAATTAAACACTCTCTACATAATCAATACAACCTGTTATGTGGATCTCTGAGATTGTGTGTGCTGTACACTAAAACAGGAACCGCACCATCATGCCAATGCCAGTTTAATGTACAGAGATACACTCACCTAAAGGATTATTAGGAACACCATACTAATACTGTGTTTGACCCCCTTTCGCCTTCAGAACTGCCTTAATTCTACGTGACATTGATTCAACAAGGTGTTGAAAGCATTCTTTAGAAATGTCGGCCTATATTGATAGGATAGCATCTTGCAGTTGATGGAGATTTGTGGGATGCACATCCAGGGCACGAAGCTCCCGTTCCACCACATCCCAAAGATGCTCTATTGGGTTGAGATCTGGTGACTGTGGGGGCCATTTTAGTACAGTGAACTCATTGTCATGTTCAAGAAACCAATTTGAATGCTTTACTGCAAACCTCAGTTATAACGAGTGGATATTTCAGTCAAAGTTGCTCTTCTATCAGCTTGAATCAGTCGGCCCATTCTCCTCTGACCTCTAGCATCAACAAGCCATTTTTTGCCCACAGGACTGCCGCATACTGCATGTTTTTCCCTTTTCACACCATTCTTTGTAAACCCTAGAAATGGTTGTATGTGAAAATCCCAGTAACTGAGCAGATTGTGAAATACTCAGACTGGCCCGTCTGGCAACAACAACCATGCCACACTCAAAATTGCTTAAATCTCCTTTCTTTCCCATTCTGACATTCAGTTTGGAGTTCAGGAGATTGTCTTGATCAGGAACACACCCCTAAATGCATTGAAGCAACTGCCATGTGATTGGTTGATTAGATAATTGCATTAATGTAAAATTGGACAGGTCTTCCTAATAATCCTTTAAGTGAGTGTAAACCCCTGACTATATAGAGTGAACACTGATGTTCACCATCACAGCTTTTAGATGATGTTGGAGACGAATTGGTGTTCTTATGAGGAAGAACCATCATATTATTGGGCTTGTTCGCTCTTAGATGGTGTTTCAGAAATGTGGCCTGCATGGGGTTTCCTCTATGCTCTGAGCAACCTTTTCCAGCTGTTTTTCATTTTTCGGCAAATTCTCCCTCCCTTTTTCCTCCTCTTCCCTCCTTTCCCCCTGTTTGGCAGCAGACACCAGTACCATCATGGCTCTGCTTCTCCATAAATATTCTCCATCAAAGTCCCAAAATAGCCCTCAGGTGTTTGCGTGCCTTCTCTGCAAGTAAACTTTAAACATATCCCGTGTTTTTGCATTCATATCTCAGGAAGCCATTTTTAAGGTAATTATCCACATTAAAGAAATGCCTTTCCTATTCAGTCCAGTGGCCAGCGTGAGAGTAAGGCTGACGGATCCTTATTTCGTATTTAGTGTGGGGAATAGATGTGTATCTGTATGGTTAGCTATGCAATGGGCGAAGCAGCCTAGTTATGGGACTAAAATCTGTAAAAAGTGATAAAACAGTATAAAAAGTGTGTTTTAAAATTTCAAATAGTGCAAAAAAATCTCATAGTCATAGAAGCACTCTGTTGCTTTAGAAAATATATTTTCGGCAAAATACAGTTATATTTTGTCTACTGAAGCTAACCAGCCAACCTTCTCCCCTTTAACCCATCAACAGTGTGATCACTGTGAAAAACTTTGATTTATTAATCTGTTTATATATCTGATCTCAGAAAACGGCAGCAGATGGGAAGCGTCAGGAGATCATCGTGCTGGATTCCAAGAGAAGCAACGCCATCAACATTGGCCTGACGGTCCTGCCGCCTCCTCGCACCATCAAAACGGCGATCCTCAACTTCGACGAGTACGCCTTGAGCAAAGAGGGCATAGAGGTAATGCTGCACTGGCTTCAAATCACATTCCGTTTTGCAAATTATGACAAATCAACCACAAGTAATGAAGCAAATTCGACATGATGAAATTATTACGAAAAGCTACAATAAAACTTAATACATACGTTTCAGTTATAAAGCTAGTGCAATGCATGGCTACACTTTAATCCTGAGAATGCCAGACAGGTTACCATGCAGAAAACACATCTGTACTTAATACTAACCTTGTTTTGAGTCCACGTGAGTCACATATTCCTTGAACCCCTCTACAGTTCGCTCTCGCTCCCTCTTTCTCTTTCTCTCTCTCGTTACATCAATCATTCAGGCATTTATGATCATCCCCAGACTGCTACATGAAAGCATATTTTTACCAAAATACATGGCTCTCTACAACTGTGTTCAACAAGACAGAGACATACTGACTGTAGCCGAGTTGGCAAACAAAAAGCATGGAGTCAAAGCTCGTGTCCAAAATAACTCAACCTCTCTGCCCTGAGAGCATATACATTTACTTTTGGTTTCCACAAAACCAATAGATTCTACCCTTAAAACTGTTTAGCAAGTTGGTTTGGCCGGCGAGTGGAAATATTATGTGGATTTCCTGCTAAACTGAAGCAATTTTGGCAGCGGTCATATAATTCATCTCAAAGATTAAAGGTTAGCAAAATGCTTCATTTAGGCTGTTGCAGCCCATGATACAGATCTGAGGTAAATGTCTCAATATCAACATGTGAATAATAGAGCTCCTATTTTCTCATAAAATCTGTAATTTTTTGTCTTTCGTCATGGGAAAAATGGATTCGAGTTTTTCTCTCCACCCTTTTTATGTCTCTACAGAGAGCATTATATTTTCACTGACAACCACAATTTATGTTTCTCAAGATTTTATCAGAAATTTTGTTTTGGTTAGGAGAAATTATTTTTATTTAGCTACAACAGAAGGAGGTTGCCCCTAGCAGATTAAATAGTCATCATTTTCTACATTTTTCCGTAATGCCGAGTCTTTGCAGGTGTTGTTATTCATCAACGCTCAGATGATTGATTGAGCGAATGCCTTTCTAGGGGTGAGTCCCCATATACAATGGCTTCTGACAGTGATACTAACACTCCCCGCCGGTTCTCGTGCTCTTTCATAGAAAATCCTGACGATGATTCCTACGGAGGAGGAGACGCAGAAGATTCAGGAGGCCCAGCTGGCGAACCCCGACACTCCGCTGGGCAGTGCAGAGCAGTTCCTCCTCATTCTGTCTTCCATCAGCGAGCTGTCCGCCCGCTTGCAACTTTGGGCCTTTAAGATGGACTATGATGCTTTAGAGAAGGTTAGCCTCATGTTTTGCTACCCCTTTATACAAACCAATTGACATTATAGTGGTTTGAAAACAGTTGCTTTTTACCACTCTGTAAGACTTTAGCTCATCTTCGAAACGGAAATGAAGATATTTAAATGAAATCTGGGAGATTTCTTTCCCTCCATTGACAATCCATGCAACTACCACTTTAATGCTTCAAAAAGTTCATAAATAGTTACTAAAACTAATCCGTATGAACCGAGTGGCTTTGTTTGAAGTTTCTGAAGAGACTTAGTCACTTCATATGATGAACAGCTTGAATTTAAGCCTTTATTTACATATGCAGTCTTGCTCAAAAGTTTACACACCCCTCGCAGAATCTGTGAAAAATGTTAACAAAATAAGAAGGATCATACAAAATGCATATTATTTTTGATTTAGTACTGTCCTGAATAAGATATTTTACATTAAAGATTTTTACGTATATTCCATAAGAAGAAGAAAAAAAGCAGATTTTATAAAAATAACCCCGTTCAAAAGTTTATGTATCCTGGATTCTTAATACTGTATGTCTTTACCTGGATGATCCATAATTGTTAGAAAACCAATTTGCAGAACCTGAAGGATTTTTCTGAAGAACAGTTTAATTGCTCAGGACAAACAAGGGACTCAAGAATTATTGAGTCCCTTGAATCAGTATTAAGAATCCAGGGTACATAAACTTTTGAAAGGATTATATTTTGAAGAATGTTTGTAACAAAGCACATAAAACAACCATTCACTAACATATATTTTTTTCCCTACTATGGTATTGAATGGTTGTTCTATTTGCTTGGTTACAAACATTCTTCAAAATATCTTCTTTTGTTATCAGCAGAACAAAGCAACTCATACAGGTTTGGAACAACTTGTGGGTGAGTAAATGATGACAGATTTTCATTTTTGGGTGAACTATCCCTTTAAGTGATCATGTCTCTTCAGAAAATGTAGTCTAAACCCATAATTCATATAGATTAGTTTTATGATCTCTTCATGAACATTTTAAAATGTTAAAGTAGTAGTTGCGTAGTCAATCGAGGGCAATATTGCGATTAAACTATACCTTATGTAAATACGATACGCCGATCAAACTAATGCGATTAAGCTCATAATTTTAGTAACCATAATCACAATAAACTGTGGCATACTCTGTTTTTATTTAATACACAAGCATGTAAACATCTTAATGCATTATTACCACTACCATTACTATTATAACGATCAAAGTGTCCATATGCTCGGACATATACAGATATCGTGTTGTTCAGAAAACTTCATGAATAAACTCCATGACGTTATTCAGAAATTTTACTCCATTTCTGAAATTTCTACTCCAAATTGCTAAACTCTACCAATACAACTTGTCGTTATCTTCATCCAGAGACGGCAGCACAGGCAACCCCAATTATAGCACCATTGCTATGTTCATCACAGCATTGAATACTATTCAATACATCCATAGAAATGTGTTTTGCATTTGATGAAAGTAGATTAAAACACGCTTACTATATGTGACTTCGTCATTTGTTCTGTGTTTAAACTGGTCCTAAGCTGGTTGTAAGCTGGTCCTGAGCTGGAGCTAGTTTCTTAGGAACCAGCTGCGATGCTTCAAAACATACGCTGATATGACAAAATGTACAAAACATATGCTCATATGCTGGGTTTTTCAACAGGGGTGCTGTGGGGAATATGAATAATGGCGGTAAAAATAACCACACTTCTTATCAGAAAAGTGAAATTTGCCTGTAAATGGGAGTGAAGAGGTTTGCTTGTGTCTGGTAAATGTCTTACTGCGCTAAGGTTTTGGAAATAATCATAGTCATTTGTAGGACTTTTTGAGTTTCTCTATTGTATTATGAACAATTTTGATACTGTGTTTGGACTTGCACTTGATGTTGAGCTTAAAATCTAAATCCTGAAGCAAAACCACCGCTCTACAGAATTCTTTCCCAGAGGCTATTTATTTCTAACCCATTCTGTTTCTTGTTCTTAGGAAGTAGCAGAACCACTACAGGACCTAAAGGAGGGCATGGACCAATTAGAAAAGAATAAGACGCTGCGCTACATCCTTTCAACTCTGCTAGCTATTGGCAACTTTCTCAACGGGACCAGTGTGAGTGCCAGCAAAGTCTACATCTCTTCTTTCAAGCCCTAATCTCTCCATCTCCATCTGTTCTTTGTGTCTGTCTGCCGTATTCGCTTAGATCTTAATAATGTTAAAAAGGCTAAAGGAGATAAACCTGATAAGGTGGTGAGTTTGGCATGGAATCACTTTTGTTACCGTAAACCATTGAGCATGGGCAGCAGAACAAAGCCAGCGAGAGTCATGTCACGTCCGTGGGGATTTATCCATTCCCAGCTCTGTCGTGCCTTGTAGACTTGCAGACAGGGTTGAGATTCTGTTAATCATATGTTAATGAAGCATTGGTCAGAATCATTATGGGAGCTGCACATAGACTCTGCACATGTTCAAAGCACTCTTATCTTAATGCAACTGATGCTAATCAACTAAACCGCATCAGAATAATGTCAAAATGAGCCCTTTTTTAGGAAATGATTTGATGATGGACCAGATCCAGAGTTACTAATGCTCACAAGGTGCATGTGATTTTCCACATTAGAGATCATTTCATCTCACATATTTACACATTCAAATGTATCTGATATGAAACTTCCCTGCTTTTCCATTTAGTTTGGCCTTGAGCGTGCATTATGCTTTTCATGTTGTTTTCCCATTTAATTTATTTTCAGAGACCAAGTGTAGCAAAATTACTGTACTTGTTTAACACAATTATGTAATACCTATTTTTCACAAAATATGAAATTTATCCTAATATACAACATATATGTATCAATTTGAAATTTATGAACTGTTTTAGCAGGTAAATATAACATATTTAATTTGCATTATTGTATGCAAATACATATTTAAATATGTGAGAAAAATGCAGCAGTGGGTCTTTATTTTTATAATAAATATTAATAATGTCAGAGCCCATTCAGTAAATCGTAAACTACTTCAAATTATTCTATTATTTTAAATATTAATCTTTTAGGAAGTCACTGCAAGTTTCAGTTGAACTTTGCAAATAATATAATATAAGTATATTTCCCCCTTAAAAGTGTTTTAATGAGGCCACTGCAAATATCTAATTTTAACGCGGTACCATGATAGGTTGCCACCTGTGCAATAAGTCCATTCATGAAATTTCCTCACTACAAAATATTCCATGGTCAACTGTTAGTGGTATTATAACAAAGTGGAAGCAATTTGGGAACAATAGCAACTTAGACATGAAGTGGTAGGCCACATAAAATCACAGAGTGGGGTCAGTGCATGCTGAGGCGCACAGTGTGCTGAAGTCACAAAATTTATGCAGAGTCAATAGCTACAGACCTCCACACTTGTGGCCTTCAGATTAGCTCAAGAACAGTGCGTAGAGAGCTTCATGGAATGGGTTTTCATGGCCAAGCAGCTCATCCAAAACTTACATTACCAAGTGCAATGCAACTGGACTCTAGAGCAATGGAGACGTGTTCTCTGGAGTGATGAATCACTCTTCTCTGTCTGGGAATCCGATAGACCAGTCTGGGTCTGCTGGTTGCCAGGAGAACGGTTCTTGACTGACTGCATTGTGACAAGTGTAAAGTTTGGTGGAGGGGGGGGGGGGGGGGGGTTATGGTGTAGGGTTGTTCTTCAGTGGTTGGGCTTGGCCCCTTAGTTCCAGTGAAAAATACTGCATCATTATCAATGTTAAGTCTATTTTTATAACTTATTTTATGGTGTGATTGGTTGTGTTTTCAGGCTAAAGGCTTTGAGCTGAGTTACCTAGAGAAAGTTCCTGAGGTAAAGGACACCGTTCACAAACAGTCCCTACTGCATCACGTCTGCTCCATCGTCGTGGAGAAGTTTCCAGACAGCTCAGACCTCTACTCTGAGATAGGAGCCATCACTCGCTCTGCTAAGGTTAGCGTAACTACCATACTGTTTAAAAGACCATCAGCACTGATTTACTGCAAGCCTGTACCTTCCTTTGTATGTTTTTGTATTTTTGATCTTTCGTTATATTTGATTAATACGGTACAGAAAGGACGAGCAATGACGGAAAAGGGACCTATATGCACACTGGCAGTCATAAGTTTAGAATAATTCAGATTTGTTTATGCTTTTGAAAGAAGTCTATTATGCAAGAAAATCAAAAATACAATTAAAACTGTAAAAATGTGAAGTATTATTACATTTTAAAATAACCATTTTCTATTTAAATATATATTTTTAAAAATCATTCTAATATGCTGATTTTGTACTCAGTTATTAATGGTGCTCAGTAATGCTTTTAATAATGGTTCTTATTATTATCAATGTCAAAAACTTTTTTTTCTGCTTAATATTTTGTGGAAACTGAAAAGTTGAACTGAAAGTCCTAAAGAATGTTCCAAATGTGCTTCGATGGAAACAAGAACACCTCACCTTATGTACAAAGCTAACACATGATCGATATCACAAAACTGCAGAATCATACATATTTCTTATTATTTTGTCTTAATAACGTTTCCTTGTTTTAAATATTTCAAAACATTGTTTATTTTCACATTTAAATTAGATTTTAAATCCCACATTTTCAGTATCATCTCAGACTATTGGCCCCCAATGACAAACAATGGCAACTTGCCACATGCAAAGAAAGAGATCAATGCATCTCCATTCCCTGTGTTGTTGCTAAAAAGTATTGTTTGTGAAGTGAGCGGACCAATCCTGAGACGCCCTGTTTGCTCAGCGAGTTGTTCTGTCTTCTCCAGGTGGACTTCGACCAGCTGCAGGAAAACCTATATCAGATGGAGCGTCGCTGCAAAGCATCCTGGGACCACTTGAAGGTCATCGCCAAACATGAAATCAAACCAGCCCTTAAGCAGCGCATGTCGGACTTCCTTAAAGACTGTGCAGAAAGAATTATCATCCTTAAAATTGTGCATCGCCGCATCATAAACAGGTGCGTTAAATTATCAATAAAGCGATTCGCACAAGTCCAAATCCGATCTATTGGAAATTTGATCTGACAGTTCAGACTGCGATATTTTTTCATAAAATCTGTTTTCAAACCACGTACGAATGTGGTTTGGATCTGGTTTGCAAAAATATGGATTGGATTTAGTGTTTTTAGTTCAGACGTATTCCGAAAACAACAGTTTTTTTGCTGCCTGTCTGAACTAAACCATAGTGGTGTTGAAGAGATTGTTTGAAAGTTATTTAAAGTGAACATCGCTGTGTTTGATCTACAGGTTTCACTCATTCCTGCTGTTCCTGGGCCACCCACCGTATGCGATAAGAGAGGTGAGCGTTCACCGCTTCAGTAAGATCCTGAGTGAGTTTGCACTTGAGTACCGCACCACCAGAGAGCGAGTTCTGCAGCAAAAACAGAAACGAGCCAATCACCGCGAGAGGAACAAGACACGGGGCAAAATGATCACAGAGGTGAGTGTGAACTAGTGCAGTAAACTTATCTATGACAGGTTCAATTATGAAACGCTAAAACAGATTTATTGGGTTGTTAACAGATATGCACATTTTATGGAAAACAATAATGGAATATTTCATTTTAAAGGGATAGTTCAGCCAGAATTGAACTATCATGTCGTTCCAAATCTGTATGACTGTCTTTCTTCTGTGGAACACACACACGCAAAGACATTTTGAAGAACGTTGGGAACAAAACAAAATTTTTCAAAATATCTTCTTTTATTAAGAAAATAAGAGTGAATAAATTATGACAGAAGTTGTATTTTGGGATGAACAATCCCTTTAATATTTAGGAATTTTTTTACATTTCAATAAGGTTTAATTTGTTAACATTTTCATGAATGTTTAAATGCCATTCATTTAAAAACACATATTTAACATTTTAAGTTGTATAATTCAGTTAGTGTACTATAAACTAATATAAATTAAAGGTACAGTAAGTGATTTCTGAGAAACGCTGTTGAAAGTAGATCAGACCGAGCACCGCAACACACTTGTAGCCAATCTGCAATAAGGGGCGTGTCCACTCATGAGCGAGTGAGCAAGATTTGAAGAAAGACTGTAGAAAGAGAGATATCTGAGAAGCATTACAAAGGAGAAAATGTCAGGGGAAAAATAAGGGTTATGGTCAGGCAAGAGATTTGGGGACCCAGGTTAATATTAGAAAAAGCTTTGCAGTGCTGCAAAGACCAATGCGAGAGCCTGAAAATGGATGCTGAAGTTGCATGTTTCTGCTCCAACATTAGTTTTGCTTTGTTCGTCATCTTTGAAATAGTCGTAGCCCGGTAATAGCTGTGTGTGTGTAAACCTCACTCCCCTGGCCTCAATGAGTGTTAGTGACTGACGCTGGTGGAGGCTGCGGTCTTAAGTGTCCTTGTTATTGCGCACGGCTCCCACATCGGAAACACAGTTGAAGCCGGTCGAGAAGAACAGGTTACATTTGGTGCCGTGACCCGGATGGGTGTGAGGATTAGGGGGGTGATTGTAACGGATGTAGGCCAGTGAGAGCTTTGTGTGTAAACCTCACTCCTCTGGTCTCAAGGGGTGTGCTAGGGACTGATGTAGAGGCTTCAGTTTTTAGCGTCCTTGTCATCGCGCCCATCTCCCATGCCAGAGAACCGTTTCGAATCCCGCTTGGTCGAGTAGGACCGATTACATTTGCTTTATTTTTCGCTACGGTTTATTTTGCTTTGCTTTAGCTATGATAAAAAGAGATCCACTCTTGCATTGTGTGTTCATGAATTTGGGGGCGGAGCAATGAAGGGAGGGGTGTGTTTGTTTGGGTTGATTTCACATATCAGCAATGTTTCTCAGAAATCTCTGACTGCACCTTTAAAAATGAACAATAGTTGGTTCATTGTCAATTTATGATACCTAGTCTAATTTGAACAAACCGAACCTTATTGCATAATATTGCTAGAAAGGGGGTTAATTTTTGGAACAATCCTTTTAAAACTTTTTCAGGACATATTTCATCCACTCTGGTGCTTCAGACATTAACCAGCACTATTTTAGGTACACATATTTCATCTTCTCCAGATTAAATATAGTTATACTAACAAGACCAATGATTTAACTACATCACATTATGAATGTGATGACTCAATGGATTATTAAAATTAAAAGAAAATGGGACATAAAAGTGGCTATGCGTTTATTCTCCTACTTCAACCATAATTAATGTACAGAAAAGTGCCCTCAGTTCCTGTTCTCTTTTTCCCTCTCATTTCTTGAGCATTTGGAAGGAAATGAACAAGCTGCTTACATTCTGTGCTTTATCATTGCACCACTAGAGGGAGTCATTATATTTCCAGATTTTTCCAGTGACTCTTTCACTATTCTCTGTTAGATCTTTGGCACTTCACACTATGCCCACTTGAGACCGATCAGGGCTTGATTCTTATCGTCTGTATTTCATTTCGCCCTTAGGATGGTTAGAATAGCCACAAAACCTGCTCAACGCTTGCATTACAATAATAAAACAAATTGTAAACCAAGCAGTCTATTGTCATGGGTTTTGCAGTTCTGGGCTTGCCATGGGTAAACGTTACTCCAGGGGGCCAAATGTAATGCCTCTCATGGGGGATGTCGTAGCTAGGATAGCCCTTCATGGCATGTTATGCTTGGCGGTGGTCTTCCTTAGTCTAAGAGGGGTGTCTAATTCAATCTCTGTGTGAACATCCAAACCTTTGGATGTCCCTGTAGGAGTCGTGTATACAAGCTCTGGCTCTGAAGAGGTAAAGATGAGGTAAAGGAAGAAGTTCAATCTCACGCTGGTTTCATATGTTGCTGCAAAACAATAAACCCATGTGGATTATGAAGAGACGATTTTGAAAACACTTCGTAACTCACGGGAGTGCTCACTTGAAAGATTTTTTACCAAATGCAGTACTATGGTGAATATCATTTTAACGTGTCGAGGCCAGGGTTATTTTAGTTAACCAAAACTGGAAAACAACTGGAAAAAAATATACAATATTAAAATAAAAAATATATATATATTTTTTTATTTTAATATTGTATTTTTTTTTCCAGTTGTTTTCCAGTTTTGGTTGTATATATCGTCTCTACATAATCAGCAACATATGAAACCAACATGACATTGAACTTCTTCCTTTTCCTCTTCAGAGCCAGAGCTTGTATGCACGACTCCTACAGGGACATAAAAGGGAATATATATATATATATATATATATATATATTATATATATATATATATATATATATATATATATATATATATATATATATATATATACATATAAACTTTGGTGGTAAAAAAATCACACATTTAGGAAAAAAAAAAAAAACTTGAAATCATGTGTCCCACAATTATTGGCACCCCTAACAATTCCTCTGAAAAATGTAATTTATTTTTTTCTAAATATATTTTTCTGTAGTTGCTAAAGTTGGTTAGGGTATCTAGGAAATTTTAATTAGTAATTCATGAGTTCCTGCTTCCCTGGGGTATAAATATGATGTGACACAGAGGCCTAATTCTCTTACGCATTTTTCAACATGGCAACGACAAGAAAACGCACCATTCAAGAAAGGCAGATGTGTGTCGACCTTCATAAGTCAGGCAATGGCTACAAGAAAATAGCCACTCGCCTTAACTTCCCCATATCTATAGTCAGAGGAATCATTAAGAAGTTTAAAACAACTAAACAGTGACAAACAAGGCTGGAAGAGGTCCCAAGTTTATCTTGCCACAACGTTTAGTGAGAAAGATGGTAAGTGAAGTAAAAAAATGTCCTAAGCTCACTGTCACAGAATTGCATCAAAGAGTGGAATCTTGGGGTCACAAAGTCTCCAAAACAACCATCAGATGCTCTCTACATGCCAACAAGTTGTTGGGGAGGAATGCAAGGAAAAAGCCTTTTCTCACTAACACTCATAAATGTAAACGTCTGGAGTTTGATAAGCGGTACTGGGACTTCAACTGGGATCGTGTGCTTTGGTCAGATGAGACTAAGATTGAGCTTTTTGGCAACAGACACTCTAAGTGGATCTGGCGTAAAACAAAAGATTAGTATGCCGAAAAGCACCTCATGCCCACCGTGAGGTATGGTGGAGGATCTGTGATGCTGTGGGCCTGTTTCTCTTCCAAAGGCCCTGGGAACCTTGTTAGGTTGCATGGCATTATGAATGCTTTGAACTACCAGGACATTTTACATAAAAACCTGATGGCCTCTGCCAGAAAGCTGAAGATGGGTCGTCATCACCAGGATAATGATCCAAAACATGTGGCAAAATCTACACAAAAAATGGTTCAGCAGTCACAAGCTCAAGGTCCTCCCATGGCCATCTCAGTCCCCAGACCTTAACCCAATCGAAAACCTGTGGGGCGAGCTAAAGAAGTGAGTGCATAAGAGACGACCCAGGACACTATGATCTAGAAAGATTGTGCAAAGAAGAATAGTCAAAGATCCCTCTCTCTGTGTTCTCCAATCTTGTGAAATGTTATAGGAGAAGCAAAAAAGGCAGGTCCAAGGCACTCAGTTAAGTGAAGGATAAGGAAATAATTAAAAAGCCTTAATTTGGTATGGCTTATGTCATTTTAAAATACAATATTAAAATACAATATTTTAAAATGACTTAAGCCATACCAAATTAAGGCTTTTTAATTATTTCCTTATCCTTCACTTAACTGAGTGCCTTGGACCTGCCTTTTTTGCCATTCGTCTTTTCCCTTTCCCAAGAGCACCGATTACAGACTATTTAACTCCACCAGAGCGCCGGGTTGAATCTGTTACAGTTCATTGTTATAGGAGAAGATTAAGTGATCTCTTGATGCCAAAAGGGGGTGGAACAAAGTATTAACATCAGGGGTGCCAATAATAGTGGGACACATGATTTCAAGGGTTTTTTTTCTTTCCAAATCTGAATTTTTATTTTTTTTATTTATTTTTTTTTACCACCAAAGTAATGTACTTACCCGAAAGGTAGGATTTTTCTCTTTTTTTTTTTTGCATTTTGGTTCTATGTTGTTTAAAAAAAGGAGAATTTTTAGAAGTCCGCGACCACATCTTAAACAGGGGTGCCAATAATTGTGGATGGCACTGTATATACTATATATATATATATATATATATATATATATATATATATATATATATATGGGATGAAATGTGACCCTATAATTTTTTTATTTTATTTATTTACTTCATGCTTATTTCTGTATTGTGACATTAATTGTAAATAAATTGAATACATTTTATGCAATTACTGCCATACTAAATAAATAATTCACCATTTCGATTATACATTTTTTTGTATTCAGTACAAGATTTTACACTTTATGATTGCGATTACCATGAAAACAGTATATACAATTCTTAACAGTTCTGCATTTTCCCCCTCAACAAATATATTTTCATATTTCTTTATTTTAATTTTGGGATAATATATGACCATGACATATTCTTGACAAGCTTAAGATAGTACATTTTGCAATGTGTTTTGAAACCTTTTTCTTTTGTAACTGTCAAGTCAACAACTTTTTTCAACCCTTTGTTCAAATGTCCTGCTCTGCTATGTAACTTATTTAATTTCTTCTCTGTAGAGTGATGAGGAAGAGGATGAAGAGGTATGCGTGTATCATTGTGCTTTTGTTCAATTGTGCATGAATGGGGTTTATTGTTTTCTTCTCGTGACTTCACTGACCTGTAATGTCTAGCATGTATTACCAGACCGTATGTGAGTGTGTGAAGCATCCCATAACAGCTAAAGGGAATCAATATTTGCCTCTTTTATCATATGGGACTTTTGTGGTTCTCTGTGCGGATTTGAAGAGCGTGTTGAATTGGATGCAACATGATGTTGAACAAAGCTCATAAAGATGTGAAACTGCTTTAAGACACTTAAAATCAAGCATCATTTTAGCCTGCCATTAAAAATTCACACCTGTGACACTGGTGCAGTTTTCACTTCAGCTCCCGGAAGTAAAAACTGATTGACAATCAACGCTATATGCTTTTGTTGAAGCCATCAGCCTGAATTAATTCAACTTATTTTTTAAATATTTGTTTTTAACAGCTGAATGTTGGAAAAACTACATTTATATATACACTTATATCCTAATATTGTGTTGGTCTCCCTTTTGCTGCCAAAACAGCCAGTCAAGGCATGGACTCCACTATACCTCTGGAGGTGTGCTGTGGTATCTGGCACCAAGATGTTAGCAGCAGATCCTTTAAGTCGTGTAAGTTGCGAGGTGGAGCCTCCATGGATCGGACTTGTTTGTTCAGCACTGCCTACAGATTCCTCAGATTGGATTGAGATCTAGGGGAATTTGGAGCCCAAGTCAACATCTCAAACTCGCTGTGCTCCTCAAACCATTTCTGAACCATTTTTACTTTTTGGCAGGGCGCATTATCCTGTTGAAGAGGCCACAGCCATCAGGGAATACATTTTCCATGAAAGGGTGTACATGGTTTGCAACAATGCTTAGGTAGGTGGTACGTGTCAAAGTAACATCCACATGGATAGCAGGACCTAAGGTTTCCCAGCAGAACATCACATTGCCTTCGCCGGCTTCCCTTCTTCCCAGAGTGCATCCTGGTGCCATGTGTCCCCCAGGAAAGCGATGCACACACACCCAGCCACCCACGCGATAAAAAAAGAAAATGTGATTCATCAGACCAGGCCACCTTCTTCTATCGCTCCATGGTCCAGTTCTGATGCTTACATGCTCACTGTTGGTACTTTTGGCTGACAAAGGGTCAACATGGGCACCCTGAGTAGTCTGTGGCTATTCAGCCACCCCAAAAGACTGAGATGCACTGCATTTTTGCACCTTTCTATCAGAACCAGCATTAACTTCTTGAGCAAATTGAGCTACAGGTCAGCCTTCACTCCCCATGTGCATCAAATTCACCCATGACCCTGTTGCTAGTACACCACTGTTCTTTCTTTTGACCACTTTTGATAGATACTGACCACTGCAGACTGGGAACACCCCACAAGAGCTGCAGTTTTGGAGATGCTCTGACCCAGTCGTCTATAGCCATTATTATCAAACTCGCTTGTAAAAGTCCTTACACTTGCTTATTTGTCCTGCTTAACTTAAAATATGCATTCTTGTACCGTTGTATTTTTCGCCTCAAATAAAAGTTTGTAATGTTGTGATTCACCCCGCTTTTGTTCATGGCTTGTAACTTTTAAACTTAATAAAACAAAAACTTTTTCTTAATCCTTAAGGGTAAATTACTTCTGGAAAAGTCGACGGGCACTAATGCACTCTATAATCTACTGTGTGAATAATATACTAAATCACTATAGAGACATGTTTTGGGGTGATCTATGTATTTGACTACTTTTATTTCTATACAGAAAATAGTGAAAATATGGAAAACTAATTTTGAGCACAACCAAATATAATAAAGTTGAGTTAATCATGACTGAGTTTCATTTGTATGTATTTATAATGAATGGCATGTTATTTTTCTTCTCAGAGTGGGAAGTTTGCAGGCAGTCCTCTGGAGGGTCAGGAGTGTCAGCCGCAGGGTTTGGGCTACACGGAGGACGCAGCTGAACATGAGCAGATGACTGCAGTACTTCGTACCAGCCTGCAGGGCGGCGACAGTCCATCCTCTGTACTCCCTGGCCTCCGCACACGGACTCGAGCCACTCGAGGTATATTCACACACATTTATTCAGAGCTCCCGATTGCAAATGCTGATTTTCAGTAGCTGTAGCCTGAAAGGTCTAAAGTTGTTCTCTTTTTCTAGGCCATACAGCACTTTTGTCTGCTGCAAATGAAGACACTTCTAATTGCACAAATGATACAGCAGATGAGATCATGGAACGGATTGTGAAATCAGCAACTCAGGGCCCTAGTCCGCGAGCACAGCCCCGCGAGAGGAGACGTTCTAGAGCTAACCGCAAATCCTGTGAGTCTGCAAATACCACACAGCACACACACCTCTTGCTTGATCTCTTGGATGGTGTTAATTCCATATTTGGGCCTCAGACAGGAACCTGTTTAGCTGTATTATTGTTTTCAAAACTTATTTTGCTGATTAAAAATATGTATTTAAGTCATCAGTACTCACTCACCAAAGCTTTAATACAGTAAAAACAGCAATATTGTGAAATATCATTACAAATTAAAATAACTGTAATTTATTCCTGTGATGGCAAAGCTGAATTTTCACATGATCCCTCAGAAATCATAATTAGCCGATTTGATGCTCAAGAAAAAAATTTTTATTATTGGAAACAATTGTGCTGAATATTTTTGTGAAAAATAATGTTGTTTTTTTTCAGAATATTTTTGAAGAATAAAAATTTCTAAAGAATAAAAAAAACAAATATTTTTATAATAATAATTTAATTGTTATTATTCAGATACATTTTAATCACATCCCATATTATAATTAATATTAGTTTGAATAGTATTTATTAGAATTCTAAAAAAACAAAACAATAATACACTATATTATAATAATACACTATATACACTAAGTATTTGGACACCCCTCCAAATTGTTAAATTACGTTGTTCCAGTCACTTCCATGGCCACAGGAGTATAAAATCAAGCACCTAGGCATGCAGACTGCTTCTACAAACATTTGTGAAAGAATGGGTCGTAAACGTAAAATCAGAGTGGGGTCAGCGCATGTGTAGAGAGCTTTATAGAATGGATTTCCATGGCCGAGCAGCTCATCCAAAGCGTCAGATGCAATGGTGTAAAGCACGCCACCATTGGACTCTGGAGTGACGAATCACGCTTCTTTGTCTGGCAATCTGATGGACGAGTATGGGTTTGGTGGTTGCCAGGAGAACGGTACTTGCCTGACTGCATTGTGCCAAGTGCAAAGTTTGGTAAAGGGGGGATTATGGTGTGGGGTTGTTCTTTATGGGTTGGGCTTGGCCCCTTAGTTCCAGTGAAAGGAAGTCTTAATGCTTTAGCATACCAAGACATTTTGGACAATTTCATGCTCCCAACTTTGTGGGAATTGTTTGGGGATGTTTCAACATGACTGCGCATCAGTGGACAAAGCAAGGTCCATAAAGACAAGGAGCGAGTTTGGTGTGGATCGAACTTGACTTGCCTGCAGGAGTCCTGACCTCAACCTGACAGAACACCTTTCGGATGAATTAGAGTGGAGACTGCGAGCAGGGCCGTTTCTAGCCTTTCTGGCACCCTAGGCGAGATTCATATGTTGCACCCCTCCCCCCCCCCCCCTTTTTTTTTAAACTACAACTTATTAAGTAAATATGACTTCCTTATTTCATGGGCATACTGTACATGCATTAATCGAATAATGTAGCTAGGTTTATTATCACTGAGATCACAGATGTTGGGGGGGGTTCGGGGGCATGTTCCCCCGAGAAAATTTTGATTTCTATGATCTACATATGTGTATTTTAAGATGTTCTGAAGGCCAAAAAATTAGATAACAATAGCTTGAAAACCATGTCACTCGGCGCCGCTGCGGATTGAAGAACACAGTGAGTGACACAAAGACTATAAGAGACGGGACGAAGCAGTAGCCGAAGCCTTGCGCCAGTTTCATATGTTTTAAAGGTTAATCACATATTTTTTTAGGGGGGGCTGATGCATAAGTTCATAAAAAAGGGCCTAGTGACGCCCATGGTTATGACAGTATTAGCCTACTTGATCAATTTACACTAAACAGCTATCTCTGATGTAAAAAAAAATATATATATATATTCAAATGAACTGTTATAATGTTCTGCACCTGAAATGAGCATGGCGTGTGGTCCGTCCAGTACTAATATTCAGTGTAATGTTTTACTCAACGTTATGATAGAGCGACCAGCTTAGTAGAGAACAAGTAACCAATAAGTAGGCTAACATACCTGTATATTTCGCTTTCTTTTTTTATATTTCCTCTTTTTTCTTTTTACGATACTGAGCCCCTGATGGCTTTGACCTTTTCATGATGATGAAACTAAAGCACGCTGTAACGAGTAGAAATATAGTGTGGCCCCTTTAAGAGTTGCGCGCGCTCCCTGCAAACGAAGTCTGCATTTTGTGTATGTGCGCACTGAGTCTTGAGCTCCCATGTGTGGGGATTATTTTCTGTTTTCTGTTGCTAACAGTCAGTTATTTTGTTTTATTAAGTAATGCTGTGGACGGAAAGGGAGTTTGTGATGAGAGTTCAGCGGGGAATGAAGTGCGATCTGTTTGATGTTAATCGCCTCCGTGTTTGCATCCACTCCAGTTACATTAAGTGAGCTATCCGCATTTTTCACTCGGACACAAGCGTTACAACGCCACGGATGACGACGTTCCCTGCCGCCCTCTACATGATCTCATTTCATTACAGCAGCGCCACTATCACCATGGCGACTTCACTCCAAAAATCGCAACTAATCATAATGCCTTGAAATAGCAAAAGTACGAAATATTAATAATAAAATATATATGAAATAACTAAAAAATCTTGTTGGGGTGGGGGCTCACTGGCGCCCCCCAGATGTTGGCGCCCTAGGCGACCGCCTAGTTTGCCTATGCCTAGAAACGGCACTGACTGCGAGCCAGGCCCTCTCGTCCAACCTCTGTGCCTGACCTCACAAACACACTTGTAGAATAATGGTCAAAAATTCTCATAAACACACTCCTAAACCTTGTGGAATGCCTTCCCAGAAGAGCTGGAGCTGTTAAGTATGGCCCAACTCCATATTAAACCCTACGGATTAAAAATGGGATGTCATTCAATTTCATGTGCATGAACAGACGTCCCAAAACTTTTGGCAATATAGTGTAGTTTGGATATACTTAATTCTTCATCTCATATGTATGCATCATTCGGTTTTCATTTTCTCTACATTGCTTGGCCCTCACTCATTCCCATTTTTTCTTTACAGTAAGAAGAACACTGAAGAACGGTCTTACGCCAGAAGAGGCACAGGCGCTGGGATTGGCCAGCAGTTCAGAGATGCAAGTGTGAGACAGCAGCCGCTCAGGGTCTCAGCACACACACACACACGAGCTGGAACAGTTCACTTAAGCTCCAGGTTGCTTTGTGCTGGTTTCTGGAGCAGGTGCATGTTTCTGGGTTTGTGTTTTATGATGGTTATTGCTGTGGACAGTTCATATTCTCACAGGTGAAAGGGATTATAATCACTAACCCATCATATTATACTTAACCTTGGACATGTAATCAGACTTTACTCCATTTACTAGATTCACCTACCTTTGCATATTGTCCCAGTGTGGTCTAAGAGAATAACTGAACCACTCAGGTGCATGTCCACTGTTCCTGCTCTGTACCTGTGAACCGTTAATATAATATCCCAAACATCCATTTTTATGCATTTTTGAAAGAGAACAAGCACAGTTAATGCACAACGTTTGTAGATGCTCTCTCACACACACACAGCCTGTAGAATGCTGATTGTCCAGTTCTCCAGTAGAGATAAATCCGTCTCTTACCGCTGTGGCCTTCAGAATGAACCAAAAAGGAAACAGTTTGAAAATGACTGGATGCTTTCCCAACTTTTTTGTTGTTGGCTGGCTGTTTGGTTGAACTCAGATGGCATTGAATTCAGCAGTCTTCATATTTCATGTAAATCAGCAGCGATACTCCTCTGGTTTGCTGCTTTGGTAAAACTTGTTTGTTTGTGTGTTTTCCCCGTTTTAAAATAGCAGCGCTTCTTGTGTTACATGCCCAGTTACTTTCAAATAGCTTGAAATTCCCTGATGCCCCTGAGTGGACAAAACCTGTTTCACCTGGATAAAGATTATCAAATTACTTTGAGAACAAATGAGAAACAAATAGAAAGCCGTCTCTTTTTTGCTTCCTCATACATTATCTCCATAGTCATACATTCGTTTCATAACTTGCAAGATGCAAACGTAGACAATCGTCTAATTTAAATGAAAAGACTAGCTATGTTTGTTTAAAAAAAGTAGTGGCATTTTTAGCAAATGAGTGCCTTGAAGAAATGTATTGCTATGAGAATCTGATTATTGGCATTTCAGGAAAATTAAAAGTAGTGGAAATGTTGAGATTTTCAGGCATTTTAAAGGAATACGTCACCCTATAAATGTACAATTCTGTCATTGTTTCCTCACCCTTACATTTTTTGAAAAACCCTGATAGCTCACAACTTTCAAATTCTGAGCTAACAGTTGGCTCTTTAACACACACACACACACACACACACACACACAATATAGTGAGGAAAATAAGTATATGAACACCCTGCTATTTTGCAAGTTCTCACACTTGAAAATCATGGAGGGGACTGGAATTGTCATCGTAGGTGCATGTCCACTGTGAGACATAAGCAAAAAACAAAAAATCCAAAAATCACAATGTATGATGTTTTTAACTATTTATGTGTATGATACAGCTGCAAATACGTAGTTAAACACCTGAGAGCCTTTGTTTTCAATTAGAGAGGTCAAAAAAATCCTGTAGTTTTTCACCAGGTTTGCACACACTGCAGGAGGGATTTTGGCCCACTCCTCCACACAGATCTTCTCTAGATCAGTCAGATCTCTGGCCTGTCGGCTAGGCCATGCCAGAACCTTGATATGCTTCTTATAGAGCCACTCCTTGGTTATCCTGGCTATGCTTCGGGTCATTGTCATGTTGTAAGACCAAGCCTCGACCCATCTTCAATGCTCTAACTGAGGGAAGGAGGTTGTTCCCTAATATCTCGCAATACATGGCCCCCGGTCATCCTCTCCTTAATGCAGTGTAGTCACCCTGTCCCATGTGCAGAAACCCCTCCCCAAAGCATGATGCTACCACCCCCATGCTGCACAGTAGGGATGGTACTCATCATTCTTCTTCCTCCAAACACGTTTAGTGGAATTATGACCACATGACTTTCTCCCATGACTCCTCTGGATCATCAAAATGGTCATTGGCAAACTTAAGGCGGGCCTGGACATGTGCTGGTTTAAGCTGGGGAACCTTCCGTGCCATCCATGATTTCAAACCATGACGTCTTAGTGTATTATCAACAGTAAACGGTGTTCCCAGCTCTTTTCAGGTAATTGACCAGCTCCTCTCATGTAAGTTCTGGGCTGATTTCTCACCTTTCTTAGGATCATTGAGACCCCACGAGGTGAGATCTTGCATGGAGCCCCAGTCCGAGGGAGATTGACAGTCATGTTTAGCTTCTTCCATTTTCTAATGATTGCTCCAAAAGTGGACCTTTTTTCACCAAGCTGCTTGGCAATTTTTCCGTAGCCCTTTCCAGCCTTGTGGAGGTGTAAAATTTTGTCTCTAGTGTCTTTGGACAGCTCTTTGGTCTTGGCCATGTTAGTAGTTGGATTCTTACTGATTGTATGGGGTGGACAGGTGTCTTTATGCAGCTAACGACCTCAAACTGTTGCATCTAATTTAGGATAACAAATGGAATGGAGGTGGACATTTTAAAGGCAGACTAACAGGCCTTTGAGGGTCAGAATTCTAGCTGATAGACAGGTGTTAAAATACTTATTTGCAGCTGTATCATACAAATAAATAGTTACATATTTTTGATTATGTCTCTCACAGTGGACATGCACCCACGATGTCAATTTCAGACCCCTCCATGATTTCCAAGTTGGAGAACTTGCAAAATAGCAGGGTGTTCATCTCCCATAAGTCATATGGATTACTTTTTGGTGCTTTTGTTGACAGCTATAGCTCAGTATGAATCAACGTATGAAAAAGACCTACATGACAGTTCTTCAATATATAGAATATTTTGACAGAACAACAAAAGTGGGTTTGGAGAGTGTAAATTACAGAACGTTTGCAAGATTAAACAGTCAACACCTTTTCATTCTTATTTTTTTCATTGTGGTAAAGTTGCTTCATTGTTTTTTGTTTGGAAATTTGACATTTCCCCCAGACAAGCGTCCACTGTCAATGATAGTAGTACCATTTAGCACCTTATCATGTGTAGCATGCAATTTCGAAAGGAATTGGAAAATTGAATACTAGAGACGATTTTTTCACCTTTCCCTCAGATTTTTACTCTGAGCATTATGTGGATAAGAGATTAGATACATGTAAAGTAGAACCATTATGTAGTGAGACAGATGCTGTAAAATTGTGTAAATGTCACTTCAACGTTTTTATTGTTTCTTGTGTTCATGTTTTGTTTGTATTTTGTATAGAATAGTGTATTATAGGTCAAAAGCAGTGTTATTCCTGTGAAAATTCTAATTTAAGAGAAAATAAGCCATGCATGGTTCAAACGATAACATGTGTCAGCAGGCAATGTCATTATATTGGGGTTTATTAGACGGAGCCTGTGACGTCTCGATGCCCTGTGAACGTAGCTTTTGTGTTTCATGTGTTTACGCAGCACAGACTTGAAACATTGTCATGCACCCATCAGCCCTGCTCAAATGGCCTTTGATATTATTGCACTCGCATACAGAGTTTCACCCATCGCTACAAGTGCCATAAAAAGTTGGTTTTGAATAAAAGATTGAGAATGTGAAAATTTGACTTCTAAATTCCTAAAGGGAAATGCATTTACTGTACTTTGCAATAAAAAGCTTTTACAGCAACACCCAGAACACAGAGTTGGATTACTTCTTTCTTGGCTGCAATTGTTTAAGCGTTGTGTTTCTAAAACCACCGACAGGGTTGGGAAGTAATGAAATACATGTAACTGAGTTACATATTTAAAATACTACATATAAGTAACCGTATTTTATTAAATTTCTTACATTTGGAATGGGTGGTAATCAAATTTCGGTTACATCAAAAAAGTATTTTACCAAAGTGATTACTTTGAATTGTAATGTGATTTATTTAAATAAAATATGTATTGTAAACTGGGTAATTAAAGGGTTAGTTAGTTAGTTAGAAAAGAGTCTAACTAACCAACTGATGTCACATATGGACTACTTTGATGATGTTTTCATTACCTTCTGGACGTGGACAGCAAGTGGGCATACACTTACATTCAAAGGACAGAAAGGCCTCGGACTAAATCTGAAATATCTTAAACTGTGTTCTGATGATGAACAGAGGTCTTACGGGTGTGGAACGACATTGTGGTGTGTCATTAATTAAAGAAATTTCATTTTTGGGTGAACGAACCCTTTAATGTAAACAGCGGTTAGTGATTCTCAGTCTGCAAAACCATCCTAAGATACATTTCCACAGAGCAGTGTAATAATATCAGATGTAAAGTCGCAATTGCGATGATGCACTAAAAACTAAAAAAGGGTTTTCTTTTGCATTTTTTGAAAAGTTGTCAGACAACAACGTTGTCAAAACTATCCCTGTTCACACAGATCCCCGAAAATGCCTAAAAATGCTGTATTCTTCTGCTAGGCCAGTAGTTGGCGATGTCACGTTGTAAAGAAACTACGTGCCTATACTGAACCCGCAATACACATGTGCATGACATCACCATTTTCACAAATGTGCATGTTTTGTAGATTACACAAAGACAATAAAGGGTATGGTTTTCAACATGCAAAACGTTTTTAAAAGTTTGTTTTCCGGCCCTGAAAATGCAGTTGTCGTTTAAACGAATGGCAAAAATGGAAGATCTATGTGCAACTGAAAAAAAAAAAAAAAAACGATCGAGAATGTTGCAGAAATAAAGATTGTATGAGATAAAGTCACAATTACTTGAACGGGTTTCCATACAATTCACTCATTCAGTCACACATACTCTCCAAGACCAGAGTTGTTAGACATATCACCACCTTTATTTAGGGTCATGTACAGCAGATGGTTCTCTTGCAGTGTCACGGGGCTCCTCTAAAACGAGCTGTGACAACATTGAAACTGATGGAATCGCATTACAATCATAATTGTATGACAATTTTAGTGCAACAACAGACATGTAACATGCCTAAATGCAGTAAAGATGTTGGTTGTACAAGACCATACAAAAACAACCTTGTGTGTTTGTTTGTTTGTTTGTTTGTTTGTTTGTTAGATATATCTATGGCAAAAGTGAGTTTGCATTTGTCCCCCTAACTTTGTCAGCAAGGACAGAAAGATGCCATGGAAAAGCAAAAAAAAAATCTCAATGGTAGGTCAAAAGGAAACGAAAAGCAAATCAGTTCAGATCAGATCACAGAAAGGAAATAAAAGACAAAATCCAAGTCTAGGATTCATGGTAAAATCCAGTGCAAACTATGTCTTTTCTGCAAGTTGTATGCCAACTACAAACTAAAGAAAGTGATAAAAGCAAGAGAATATATATATTGATTCCTAGCCTGTCTATATCTACACAATAGCTACACAATGTCCCTGAACAATAGGGTCTGCACAGTACTAAAAGAAATTCATTGTATAAATTTCAAGTTGGAAGGTTTTTTTCCAAATACAAACAGCAAGTCCACACCAATGAACTTTCATATTGCTCAGATTTAATATCTCTATAAAGCTGAAGATAGCAGTACTTTTTCCTTTTTGCAGTTGGTGACATTTTATAATAACTTTCATTAAAACATCATTGACTAGTGCTTGACGGATCATTAGTTATTATTATATATTCATATAGCAAGAAATATGAGATGATGTGCTTGTTAATGTTTCCTAGTAATGAACTTAAAACATGACATAATGATTAACAGATCATTATATATTTGAAATGCTTACAAATGTCATTAATTTCGTTTAATATCATCTTGTAATATAGATTAACAGATGTGATCTGGAGGTTAAAAAATATACAGATAATTGAACAATATAAGAATGACTGGTCCCACTTTATATTAGGCATATTTAACTACTATGTACTAAGGTAAAAAATAATAATGATAATAATCATTGTTGTTGTTAGGTACAATGCACCTATTGTGTTCATGTTCTACTGCAAAACGTTCTTTGGCTGCTATTGTGGTGTGATATGGGTAAGGTTAGGGACAGGTGTGATGGTATGGGTAGGTTTAAGGGTTGATTACTATAAGGGAACACTGATCAAACTTTTTGTATTACACTGTTTCGATAAATGAACAGTGAAAAATGTATTTGTTTTCTTCTATGGATATATGATTCAAGGAATTTCCTTTTTTTCGGGGTATAGTATGCTAAGTTTTGAAGTAATGAAAACATGTTTTATCTTTAGCAAGCATTTAGCTTAACTTAACCAACCACCCTTTACACAAATGTTGTTACATTAACTAGAGCCCAATGCCTATAAATGTACTAAATGATTAGCCTAATAGATAACATTTTAGGGCTGCCCCTTAATAGTCGACAAGAAGAGACTTAGTCCACCCAAACTGTATTACTCGGTTAGTCACAAATTTAAAAAAAACTCCACAGGAAGTGGCAAAGCCATGCAGTCTGCGAGGGACCGATTGTTAACGGTGGGTCCTTATTGTAAATAAAGTATGTCGGGCAGGATATCCAAACATTTGCCGATTATGCATCAACCTCAAATATGGCTTATCTTTTGAAACATTTAAGTAGAATCAGCTTTACAAGGCCACTAGCTCCAACATTACCCGCTATTATCATGCATTTGTGTGGAGTCTAAAGTATAACTTAAAATACTTAAAATTCAAGTCGAATTTTGTCTGAATCTGATTATGTCGTCCATATGAAGCTTTATATGTGCGCCTGAACGCAGAATAGGCTATATTATGCCTATATGTATTATAGCCCCTTAAATAATTACTTTAAACACGCAATTAGTCGACTAATAGCTTAAATGAACAATGATTAGTCAAGTAGAAAAACCTGAAGTCGGGGGTAGCCCTAAAACATGGTGTTTAAATATTAGATTTAATACTGGAATAATGTGAACAAATAATTTATAAATGATTTGTGAAGGTGTTTAAATAGAAGTCTGCATACACACCACAACAAACACCAAATGTGTGACCTTTACAGACAGTAGTTACGAGTTCATGAATAATGTGTTAACATAAATGGTATGTGAAGTGCCTAAAATTACTAATTAAACTAGCTTTTTCACATTTGTAAATGTAAAAAAAATGCATAAGGTAATATATGAATTGAAGTTGAATGACATTTTTAAGCATTTCAATTTACATTAAATAATGATCTGCTAATTATTATGTTTAATAAGTTCATTAGTTGACATTAACAAGCACATAATCTCATTTTATAGCTATATGAATATATATTAACAAATGGTCTGTTAAGCATTATATAATATTTGTTAATGATTTATTAATGAAAGTTATTTTAAGACGTTACCCAAATGTCAATTCCGAAGCACCAAAGTAATTATTATTATTTTGTTTTGTTTAAATCTGACACTGGTCGGAAAAAAAAAGGAATGACATTTTTTTGTGTAGTGCAGTTTACTTAAGGAATTATCACTCTTATACATTTACCTGATATGTGATAAGAGAAGAGAGTGTATTATTAACTGACTGTTAACTAATAAAACCAATGCAGGTTTAAGACAATTTCAGCCTAGGACACTTCAGGCAAAACGAAAAAGAGAACCAAAGAAAATCGACCTGCTTCGTACGATAACTGCTGATGACGTGAACAGAGATTCATCTTTTTGTTTGTCCTTTCTTCTGTCAAATGTTAAATAAAAAAACAAAAATCAAGCATATGTCTGTTAGGCACTCATGACGTGATAATAAAATGAGTGCGTGAGATAATAAAAAGAGTGCTTGCATTTCCCTCACGTCCACCTCTGGATTTAGGCTTCTTAACATTGCACAATATCACGTAAATTGCGTGTTTTGTTTTTTTAGAGATTAAACATCTAGTCTTTTCTGTTTTGCATCATTTCAAGCTTCATTGCATATAGATTTCTTTGCCAGATTTCTCACGCTAGCAAAGTAAATGTCAATTTAAATCTATAATACCAAACAAATTCATTCATCTTTTCGCCCGCTTGACCAGTCCTTACAGGTCGGGGCAAAATAAATTATCCTTACAGGAAGAAAGCACCCAAACTTAAGAGATGGTGAAGCACACTTACATATGATTAAAGCTTATCATCCACAGTGTTTTAAAAGCATCAAATGGTTCTATCAAAATGTAAACCCCACTTATCTAAACCAGTCAGGTAACTGGAGCTTCCATACTTAAAAACTTTTGTTTTATATATATATATATATATATATATATATATATATATATATATATATATATATATATATATATATATATATATATATATATATATATATATATATATATATAAAGAATTAGCTTACTGTTGAAATGTAGCACCAATAATTTTTCATGGCAAGTTTTGGGTCTCTAGACTCTATGGTGCACTTAAGAGATAGTCAAGAGAGAAAAAAAAGACATAAATGAAAAAATACCCCCAGACCAGAGGCTGACCATTCGCTGTGATTCCCCTGGGAAGAAAAAGTGCAGTCACAGTTATCTCCAGGACCTAGGGTAGAAAAACCCTGTCTCCCAATCTTCCTCTGTCGCAGCTAGTGGGGCGACTCCAGCATCTCCATTAGGAAAGTGTCAATGGGGGTGTCTCCAATCAGTTTAAAGAAGAAAAGGTGCTCCAAACACTTAAGGCCAATGGATCGCAATGCAGGAAGCCTGAGGAGGAGCTTGGCAAACCTAAGAGTAAGCAAGCAGGCAGATTTTTAGGGGCATCTCCCATACTCTCACAACCAGAAGCATGGTAACTAGGGCTGGGCGATATGGACAAAAAAAAATCATATCTCTGTATTTTTTGTTTGAATGGCGATACGCGGTATATATCCCGGTATATACGTTTTTCTATTTGGGTGGGGAATTTTTTAATATAAAATAATCTTTAATAATAATTTAATTTTACATACTACCCAGTGATGTCATAATACAATGCTGATATGGAAAGCTATAAACAAATACAGTGAATGTAATGTACGCTATGCAATATATTTGCTTTTTTAAATTCACTAAACTAAAAATGAAAATAGAAACAAAAGCAATATCCTATATTTATACCCCATTATAATGGTCACTTTCATAAAAATATACTTACTTGTAGGTCTAAATTTTCACATATGCACATTTGCACATTGCACATTTACTGTCCATCAAGCATTTTAGAAATATGTATATTTTAGTCCGCATTTTTACGTTCCTATTCTATTGCGCTCCGTCTGTTTGCAGTGCATGCGTGTGGCGGTGCTCTTTCACAAAAGCCATCATTTAGCGGAGATTCACTTTTAGAAGGCTCGTCCTCTACTGACAGCAAAATGGACAGATTTGCATGACTTTCTAACATTTACAGATGGAGAATATACCAAAGAAATGTAAGTTATGCACTGAGGAAAGCACCAGATTTCAAACGCATTAAACAGCACAAGTATTAATCTGTCTGTCAGCACAAGTAGCCTATCTCTCTCGGAGCATCTGACAGGGCAAGCTGCTTTAAACTATACGGGTTAACTATATCTAACTATATCCAGTTATTTTGAAGCTCTTAATATAAAGCATGTGTCATGTTGAGGACAAGTTGTATCATGCACTTTCCCTACATCAGCTATTTTGCGTACTCCGCTATTTTTCAGATGTGTTCGTATCAATCTGCTGTATATCAATATAAATGGTATTGCCTCATTCCATATCGTCTCTAAAATCTATATATTGTACAAACTTGATATACCGCCCAGCCCTAATGGTAACATTAGCCTAGAAATCTAGACGCACCCTAGCAGCAGCAAATTTAATCTGCCCTCAAGTGTCGTCTAGGAACTCTCAATACCCTTCTGAGCTGTATTCCTCACAATCTGGATGGGCCAATCACATCGTGTATAGAGTCGGCGGGCGTGGCCATAATGACGACGGCCGAGTTGCGTTTGCGTGCTTCTAGTAAACACAGAAACTGGCGAACGGCGGCGGTCTTTCGAATCAGCTTTGACTGCGATTCTGGAAGACTCGGAGTTAAGCTTTTCTCTGAGAAAAGAACAAAGAACGGCACTGAAGTCGTTTTTAAAAAGGGAAGATGTGTTCGGGGTTTAGCCGACCGGATACGGTGAATGTTTAATCTGTCAACAAGCTCTGTTTCACCTTTGTTGCTCTGGTTGGTGTACCGCTAACCTATCGCGTGCAGAGGGATTTTGAAAGACAACCGTTTATCCGCCCCTCGGATTGAGCCCTGTCTATGGTGAGTTTCCAGACCAAACATCTTGATGTGGGTCTGGCTTGTCAGGCTATGGTAACATATGACTGTTTGAGATTTTTATGAATCACAGTGTGAACTACGCTTTTGGATTTCACATAGAAAAAGGTCAGTCTGTCATAAAAAAGGTCATTTATAAGTACTAGTTTAAAAGGCACAACACCCATTTATTTCTGAGGGTCAGCAAAAACAAAGTCTGAATTGTGCCCAGTTGCATCATTTATCTGTATGCACAATATCTGAAGACAATAAAAAAAAAATGTTTTGGCGTTGAAATACTGTGTAGGCTATTGGTGAATGTACAGAACACTCACCTCCCCTGCTGATCTGGGTACTTCTGCTTGCAATAGGACTCCAGGGACGCGTATACTTTCTCTCTGAGAAGCTCCACCTCACTGCTGCTAGTCAGACCTTTGGCATCTAAGAAATATTGGAAATATTTATAAACTGTGGGGTTTTTCTCCAGTTTTGAAGTCAAAGGCATGCACAATATAAATTCTGCCAAAATGCCAGTGAAGGCTTTGACAAGCACAGTGAATTTAGGCCAATTGGCCAAAATCTAGATATTCCATTCAGGTTTTGCTTAAAGGTGAAGTATGTAAGATTTGTTATGTTAAAATACATTCTCTTAACCAAGTTTATTGTTCACTGACTACTATTAGTATGCCATTCATAGGTTTATCTCACCCAAAATTGTAAACATTGAGCCTTCCAGGCACCATGTAAACATTGAGAGCAGTCTGCTCAGATCTGTCAATCTGTTTCAGCTCAACCTATACATACAGTCGGCATCTAGTCATAGTTGGGGGTGTGGTCGGCATGGGGGAAAACACCGCAAACATTGTGTGTATTTGAATGACAAAAATGGCGTATTGTGAGTAATTGACGCCTGCCGACCTGGCAGGCGTTAATTTTGCAGTACATTGCAAAATTAACTGCAACAGTTATGATTGCCCTTATTTAATAAAAAATAAAAAAAATGGGTCAATGACCCAACCAAATGGCCGGAGGTGTCGTTTCCAGACATATTTTGTTATCTGGTTGAATCTACAGGTTGAGATTCAATGAGATTCAACTGGTTGAATCTACAATGGTGTCGTTTCCAGACATATTTTGTTATCTGGTTGAATCTACAGGTAAGGCATCGCGGTAGCTGTAGCGGTAATTTTGCCCTATAACTCAATCAACTTGCTTATATGTTGCATACTTACTTGTCACTTACCAATTGTACGTATGCTTCACTCCAAACTATTAACCCTTTTGTAAAACGGTGATCAGTAGTACAAAGTTGCCGAGGGACTGGTTCACGGCTCACGTCCGTAGCAAGCGACCCTTCAGCTGATAACGCTAATGTGAATGAGAATCCCTTATGAAGAACAACTATAGGAATCTTGTAGTATTTTGGGACAAAATATTATAGTAATCCTATGGGAATGCTAGTATTTTGGGACATACTATAGAAGTACTATAGAGGTATTACAGAACATCACAGAAGTATTATACACTACTATAGAAATCTTATAGGATTATTAGTTATTTTTCATATTGCTTGTAGCTATTTTGTCCTCCTTTCTGGTTCTGTGTGATTATTAGGAAGGATGTAGAACTTCAATACCTAATTTGTTTGTTTATTGGCGGTACAGAAAACGACACAGCAACTCTTCAGCATGATTGTCCCGTATATTTCAATTAGCGCCAAGGCAATGTTTTCCCCCACGGACTAAATTCACATCACTGCGTTCCGGGGGCGTTCCCAGACCAACCGTCTGTATGTATAGAAAGGGTTTGGGGCGTGGCTACTGCAGCATAGGTTGGCACATTTGAATTCACTAGTTTAGCAGGTACAAGTAACCTGAACATTATCCACTCGTGACCATGTGAAATTTTAACTCACATATTATCAAAGAATGATCACATTTGTGTCCATTTTGGTCGCAGTCTACAGCCCTGGATGGCAAAATATGCTTTGTATTTGTAATTCTGCTAGGTGCCACTAGTTTTGCATAAAACTACATACTCCACCTTTAAATGACCTTTACATGAAAAAAAGAACATAAATTAAGAAAATTGCAGGACTTTATACATGATCAAAGATAGTTAATCTAAAAATAAAAAATTCTAGCATTATTTAATCTGCCATTTAATCTATGTCAGTCCCTAGAGTCCAAAATAATACTGGACCATACTGATGTTCACTGTACATAAAAATAAAATAAAAAAATAAAATAAAATAAAAACATTTTAAAAAATATTTTCTTTTGAATTCCACAGAATAAACAGCATTTGGAACGACATAATGGTAGGTAAATGATTACTATAAACTATCCCTTTAAATCAATTCTACAAAAAGTAGAAAATTAAAGAAATAAGACAAAAACTGAAATATTCCATGAAAATGTTACTGACATTATACTTTATAGTTTCTAGAAAATAAACTATTAAAACTGCATACCTGGGTTAAACAGAACTATGGCACGCAGACAGCCAAGTTCAGTTTTGTCCATTTGCATATCACGCATCTTACAGACCAACTCAGTCAGCACCCTGCAGATGTGTAAACAATTTTACAAATAACTATACAATGAGATCTAAATCATCCCGAAAGGCAGAATTACTGAGTGGGAGTACAACTACACATACATTATTTATGTATAAGTGAAGAAGATGCTAGGCATTACCTATCGAATAAGGCTCCGACCTCTGCACTGTGTGCACTCTCCCTGTACAGACATTATGAACATGTTAAGCATCTAAAACTACTGCATTATTAAACAGATGTAAACACAGTGTATTCAGTGACCTGTCAAAAAAGGCCTCCACTCCCAAGTTGTGAGTGCTGTCTCTGGGCACATGTAGACCTGTGGCCAAAAGAATCTCATCCTTCACACTGATGGAGCGATGAGAGAAGGCAGCGATCAAGAGCTCATTCCATCCTGTTACAAAAATACCACAAGCATATAGTAAAACACTTTTCATGTGCATTTATACATTTACGCCATTAATATAATTCATCCAACCGTCTTGTGCCACAAGTGTTTTAAAGCACTGTGTCAAATATACATAACTATTAAATTATTGGCTCTACTTTATCTATCTGTCCTGTGTAAACATCCTATATTTCTCTTCAGAATGCTGGGTACTTTTTTTTTTTAACATAAATATGAATATTATTAGCTGTAACTCAAAATGAGTGTGAGAATGTCTGACACTCGTACCAGCCCTGAGCAGAATGACTTGGTCATCCAGGGGCAGCTCAGAGAAGTGAGGGATCCTCTTGGCCCACTCCACCAGAGTGAACAGCTGTTTGTCAGCAGCCTGGCAGATGTTAGTGACTGGATCATTGGACTGGAGAACAGAGAAGTCAGTGGAGGAGAGAGTTAGAGCATAAAAGGACATTTGTGAACTGATAAAACATCTGAGAGCTTCATTCTTGACAATCTGTCTGTGGGGATATTCAACTCCAAACATGGAAAACAGACATTTTAGGAGCAAGATATTAATCTCTAAACCAGTGCTGGGAATAGCAGCATTCACCCAGCAGAAAACAGCATTTGTTGCTTGCCAAGCAACAGTTGACAACAATCAATGTTTGGCATAACTTTGCAAATGAATTGCTTTAACCTTTTTTACCTGCTTCTGCATTGTCCATTGCGAGGTGACTGCTAACAATGAGCATATTTACATCAGGGCTCGACATTAACACTTGTCCAGGACAAGTGGATTTTTTGAAGGGGTAAGAGATTTTTACATGCCCAACCGGACAAGTAGCCCAAAAGTCACCAAAACGTAAGAATGATTCTACATAAATTTAGTGTAAGTGACGATTGATAGGGAATAATAATATAACACATAATGCACTGATAATAACAAGGTTGCGCTGTTCAGGCTCGCGCAGCCTGAATGACCAATTAATTGAAGCATATGAAAAGGCTTAATGTCAAGCCATTATACATGAACACCAAAAAGCTGATAGATCCCAAAAATCAGCTTACTGAAATAACCCATTGTATGGGTTTACATGCAAACCAATAACCCGTAAAGTAAACAACATTTACAAGAATATATATATTTTTTTTTTAATTCAGATTATTCCCCAGTTCACATCAAATACTTGACTAAACGTACAGATACCCAAATAAAATATTATAAAAAGTATTTTCATTTTCATAAAAGTATCTAATGTAAGTATTAAAAGTAAAAAGTACTGATCATTGATCCATGCTTATTATTTATTAAACCTCAATATACTAAAACATCAATTTAAGTGACTGATAATTGAAGTGTGCAAAAAGTCAAATGTGTGTGTAGTTAAATATGTGGCTACAAATAAATCATTCAGTGGCAACATCACATGGGGCAAAATATGTTAACATTTTAAGATGAACACTATGCAAACTAACTAGTATTATATCATTTGAAGCTGCTACAGCAGCAGGGAAGATGCATTAATATTATGGGGGGGGGGGGGGGGGGGGTGAAATGCTGTTTCATGCATACTGAGCTTTTTACACTGTTAAAGACTTGGATTCCCATCCTAAATATTTAAAAGTACGCAATTTTAGTTTCAAAAACTAATGTTGGACGTTTGATGGAGTATTTCTGTGTCAAAAATACTCCTTCCGGTTTCTCACAAGTTTCGGAGTTTTTTTCGAGTATGACTCGGCTTGACGTTACTAGAGCGGTAGGTCCTTGTATGGCCCGTACGGGCTCTTCTCCCGGTAGGGTGTGCGCGCGCGTGACTAGAGCGAGAGAGGAAATGCACGCCCATACACTCCCGCCGCGCTCCACTTTATTCCTATGGGTGACATCAAGCGACTTCAGCGCTTCAGCACAGCAAGTCACTGCTGTCAGGACTTCCCCAAATCATACCAAAGAAGTGTGTTTTTGACGGAGCGGTCCCAGCGATAAAGGTTCGGTCCTGCTTTGGAAGCAGCCGGTGAGTAAAACTGCTTCAAATGTCTATGCTGTTGCTTATCGTCGCGTGAGTAAACATCAGTAAACGACACGATCGCGTGCTTCGTCATTGAAAAGCGCTAAAGGACTCCATTGTTTGTATAACGTTACACTAGTCTGACGTGCAAAACCGTTTTGCTTGGTACTGCTAAGGTTTAGTCGCATAGAGTAGTCCATAAACCGAATCATGTCCTCATAAACTGCGAGTAAACACACACAAATGTTGACAGGCCACTAAATACAGTACATATCACAGAGACGGACGTCCTGCTGCTGCTGTTTCTCCTGTTCAATTTATTTCATCCTGGATCATATATCTATTAGCTGAGCTCGATGGCTATGGGGTTTCTCCACGCTTGAGGACGTCATCGCTTTGCGCGCTCGTCATTCTTTAGCTCCGCCCACTCGATACGCCTCCAGGCGCTCATTTTTTTCCGGAAAGCCTCGGTACAGCCCATATTTCTTTTATAAATATAATAAAACTAAAGACTTTTCGGAGATATGAAGGATGCAATACTACTCTATAGGTACTCAAGATTGACATGAGATTGACTGAAACTGAGTGTTTCACCCCCCTTTAATTTGTGTTATTTTACTTAAAATGACCATACAAACAGTGACACACAAATGCAGACAAGCATTTTAATTACCTTAAACAACTCGCCTTTTTACAGTAAATAAATTCACTTCACAATTAACTGACCTAAAAATGACTTTATTCACAATTATCAATACTAAAATTCTGCATAACGTACGTTTAGCAGCCTCAGCCATGCACACGTTCAAGCCCTGATGATATCCCGGTTCTTGGCTTATTTTAAAGGGTTACTTCAGCGATTAGCATATGGCTTTGTATCAGTAGAAACCCTGGAGAATATTCAAATTATTGTGCTTTCCCCCCTCATATCTCCCTGAGACGAGAGATTTATGCATTTTATTTCTGGAAAAATTCCTCCTATGATGCAAAATGACGATTTTTGCATCATAGGAGGAATGCTTGCCCAAAGGCTAAAGACTACAGCCAGCAGAGGGAGCTATTTCCGCATGTTTTGAATCTGCGCATGGGGGATGGGAGATAACACTCAGCTGGCAGGGAGAGCTCAGCTTGCAGACAGGATCATTTAAACGGAGCTATGGTGAGGAATGTAAGTCTTTTAACTTCTCAAATTCATTTCTATGAAAGTTAAGCTTGCAAAGGCATGAACTGAAACGCGTGCCAGACTGAACTGGCGTTGTGAATGTATGCCGCGAATGTAGTCGCGATTACCTCAGCTCTCATCACTCGTGCAGTTAGTGCTCAGGGCTGTGATACTCGCGCGGTGACTCACTCATTATATTGAACAGACACGTTCAGTTTTTAATTATAGTGTCTTCTCAAACTCAGTCACAGTAATGAAGTTGGTGGTGTTGGGAATGGCCTCACAGGGCAGCGAAGCATTCTGGGAATTGTAGTCTTTCATCCCCATGGGACAAAAATACATTTTCTGTCTTTTCTCAGTCTAGAAGGCACCAAATTCAAAAATAATTTCACATTTCTACTGCATTGATGACCCAGTTTAAATACAGATTCATCTTCCCAGCGCTGAAGTACCCCTTTAACTGAATCATTAATAAACCAGTGAGTAGTTGACTGGAGAACCGCTGTAATCGGATCAGTCCGATTCACAAAGGAATCAATCAGTGTAATTTGTGAACCAATTCACTAGGTTCATTGGAAAGAATCAGCTCGTTCATGAATCTGACATTTTTTAAATCGCATCTCAGTGGGGGTGGCCAGTTATTTCTTCCATTCAAAATAACAAGGACGATATGTTTTAATAGAATGTAGTTAAGTAAAAAAAAAGTACGATATCATGCTCTGAAATGTTGTAAAGTAAAAGCTTCCCAAAATAATAATATTCTGATATAATATAAGATACCTGAAAAAAGTACAGTGATGAAGTAAAAAATACTTTGTTACAGTCGACCAAAATGTAATCATTCGTGTATCTGACTCAGAGTATTCCATTGGTTATGCAAGTTGTGATGTTAAATTCAGGAAAAAAACAACAATATATTCCAAAATGTCAATAGGACACATGTACACTACAGACTCTATTCTCTGGTCTTGCGGTTACTGCGGATGCAGCATTTTAGCTGTTCCACTTCTACTTCGGCTGCACAAGATAATATTTTTTTTATTTTTTGGGGTCAGGAAAGAGTCAGAGTATATAATATAATTCCACCCACCGTGAAACATTCACTCTGACTGGATGCTCTTAAATCTGCAGAAAGGGTGCTTTCCTGTCACATAAGACAGGATAGGTAAGACATGCACACTTGAATAAGCCAGCAGAACACAGGTTATGTCCATGCACATTGTCGGCTTATTAAACATAATAGTTTAAGTATGTGCACGTAAACACGCTCAATGTTACATTGGAGGCAAGAGCAAAAGAAACACTAAAGGCTTTCAACACAGAATCATCAAACCCTGAAATTTCAAATATGATGTTTATGTTGGCCTCCACATTTAGAGACTTTTCAATTTCATGAAAATTTGAATTAAGAATGAAAATATCTGGCTACACTGGATACATGTTAAAAAAAAATAACTTGCCTTGAATAGTACCTTAATATAATGTATTATTATTATATTATATTAATTACTTTTAGTGAGTAATTGTTCATTTAATGTGTTATATGCTATTTGTTGTTACAACGAAACTTTGTATACTTTTTAAATTATTATATAAATTGAACAGAACCGTAAAGAATCCAATGCATTATGTGTGAGTGTTGTTCAATGCAGCATCAACCAGAGCTGAAAGATTCTGGATAAATTGAGAATCACAATGATGTTTCGCATCAAACACAGATCACGATTCTTTCATGATTCTGAACAGACAACTTAACAAAATAACAATTTAATACTGTAATTTACTAGTGGTTCGGACAAAAGGTCAATTGCTGCAGACTATTCAAAATGTTTAATTACTTTGGGGGGGGAAACAGTTTGAATGATTTTTCAAAAAGTTATTTGCTCCATTTTGATCACTTCCGTAGACATCTGTGTTTATATGCCAACTACAAAGTTTTCCCAGTACTTCTGTGATGATATGAATATTTGTAAGACAGAAGTAATGTTACTGTAAGGTTTGTGAAGGCGTTTCATACCTATACATGATAATTGCGTTAATGCTGATTGGAATGTGCGATGTGATTTTGTCAAATGTTTTAATCGACACAGGCGAACTGCTGTCATTTAGGAATGATATTGCAATCTTTTAACGATTAATCATGCAGATCTAGTATCAAACTTAAACTATTCAAAAAATATATTACTTTTGACATACTAATGATATAAATTATACTATTGGCTAATGTAAGTACATCGGCACCCTTCAACAAAGTGCTCTTTTCCCATTTGTGTGACAATTATGTTATTTGTTCGGTAGACTTTTTAAACAAATAGCATAATGCACATCAATCACTGGCAAATAAATACACTCACTGAACCAGTGGCATCAGAGTGCAGGTTTGTTCTGTGCTCTACAGCGGTCTCGGCCTCCAGGATCTTCTCCACAGGCATCTCCTCATTGACTGCACTGCTGAATTCATAGTCTCCATCTCGCTCCTTATTTTTCTGACGCTCGTCCTGAACAGCTGAGGTAGGGCAAAAGATGAGAAACTCATGAATGTCAAGGAATCAGCCAGGTTATCTGTGCCTAGTGGTTCAAGTTTTGGCCGGAAACCGAAAGATGCCATTCAATGACAACCATTGTGTCCCTGAGCAAGACAAATAATGGCAGATTGCTGTAGGTCAGGGATCTCCAATCTCGGTCCTGGAGGGCCGCTGTCCTGTAGGTTTAGCTCCAGACTAGGGCTGAACGATATATATCGTTATCGTATCTATATCTAGATATGAACTATCAAAAAAAGCAACAATATAGACGATATAGATTTCCCCTCTCCGCGCTCGCCCTGCATACAACTCTGGCAGTCACAACAAACATCAGTTTAACGAGTGCCCTTGAATACACAGCTAAAACCAGCGCGCGCACACTACCAGGGACGTGGGAACTATATTGTGGGGGGGGGGGTGCATTTCCATGGTGACGCGTCATTGCTTGTCACATGACACACCGCAGCAGTAACAGCGCTGAATGATGATCTGCTTCATTTTTCCTTTTTTATTCAGAATATTCACAAATGTGTTAGCTATGGCATGAAATATCTGATATTCCGATTGTCAAATACATGCAAGTGGAAGTATATTGTTGTTTAAACCCCTTTATAACGATGGCGTTAGTTGAGCTGTATGCGCGATGGCCGCCGCCGTGAGTTTGTGCCGCAGACGTGATCTGTTGGATTTACAACCTCTATGTTTACAACATGTGAACTTCTCCCGAAATACTTAAAAGTAAGTGGCTGGTGAACTGGGAATAGAATAGAGTAAACATTGAAGTTACTTACACAATGTGTATCTGATATGAATAAAACGTGTCGAATTATAATGGAAAGGATTATTATTTCCTCTTCCATAGTGTGTATTGTTACAACAAGGCCCTAGTAAGACACTGGCTGCGTCCGAAACCTGGAAAATGCTGCCTTCGGAGGAAACAAGTGAAGGCAGGAAGGCGTCAAGCAATGTCCGAATCTAATGTTAGCTTCACTTCCTGTCTGCTGAAAGACCTTGATCTGATAGATTTTTGCAATCATCATACATGTATCCTTCGCTGCCTTTGATATCCCACAATCCTGTGCTTTCCATTCAGTGACAGTTGAGCTTGGAAAAAAGATGGCGTCCGAAAGTTGCGTTTGCTGGTCAGTTTGTGTGTAAATGTCAGTTTTTTACCAATATTTTCCACTTCTGATGTCATTTCTAGCAAGAAATGACTAATGTAGTAACTAAATATGTGTTTAGTTCTCACCAAAGTTCTCTCTATATTGCTGTTGATCATTAAACTGTTACACTGCCTTAGAAGTCTAACAGTGAGAAGAAGGCATGTGAGGTGCCTTCATGCACAAATGCTGCCTTACAAGTCATTGCCTGACAAGGCAGCAAGGCCTAGGTTTTCGGACGCAGCCACTGATTAGCAAGTTCAGGTGTGTTTATTTGGGGCTGAAGCTAAACTCTGCAGGACAGCGGCCCTCCAGGACCGAGATTGGAGACCCCTGCTGTAGGTGGACTGTCCCTGCACTAAGTGTACTACTGTACTGTACGTGTTCAGACTACAAGATATCAGCCAGATTTTAGCACGATTCTTTTCACATAGAGTGCCGTGGTGATTTGCAAACAACAAGGGGCATCGGGAAGCAAGAATCAATCGTTTTATCTTGTATAGTGCATCATAGTGGATGAAAACCGAAGCCGCGTCTCCCATGCTTCACCACATCACGACAGAAAGATTAGCATGTGTAGTCTGACATGTTTCTTGTCCATGTCACAAGATTTTCAAAATCAGACACCGACTATCGTAACAGACAGAAATATTGTGTAGTCAGAACCCGACACAAGTCGCTTGGATCAAAGTGGCATCTAAATAACTACTCATTACCAACCATGTGAGAACAACTTTGACATCTTTCTCTCTTCTGACTGCTGTAATCAATCTCGGTAACACTTTAAAAAAGGTTTAATTTCTTAGTATTAATGAACAAACTAACAATGAAGAATATTTCAAAAACATTTAATAATCTCAGTTAATGTTAAAGGTGCACTATGCATTATTTTTGCAGTAAAATATCCAAAAACCACTAGGCGAGTGTTATATATTTTATTCAGTTGAGTACTTACAATATGCCAAACATTTGTAAATTGTGAGAAATTTGCTAATTTAACCAATGACCCAGGACGTTTCAGCATAGCGTCTGAGGGAATCGGCTGTCAATTGCGTCATATCTGTGTTACGCTCAGTTTCCGGTTTTATTTGGCAGAAACGCTTTACTCTTAGCAATGTCAAAAAGTGTCACAGCAGCCACCGAACGAACGCACAGAGTAACGTCATAACAACATTTTAAACACATTTAAAGGTCCCATTCTTTGCGATTCCATCTTTCAAACTTTAGTTAGTGTGTAATGTTGCTGTTAGAGCATATAATACCTGTAAAATGATAAAGCTCAAAGTTCAATGCCAAGCGAGATATTTTATTTAACAGAAGTTCCCTTTCAAAGCCTACAGCGAACGGCCGGTTTGGACTACAGCTCTGCACTTCCTGCTTTAATGACGCAACTAAAACCGTTTGTTGACGAACCCTCCGCCCACAAGAACACGCAAATTCGGGGGCGTGGTCCTTTTGCTCTCGCAGGTCGAGAATAGGAAGCATTGTTTTTGTAGAGTGTGTTTGTCGCCATGCCATTGAAACACTGTTATTTTCATCCCGGAGTCAAATCACCTTTGTTTGGCTTTCCCACGGACGATGTACGTAGAGATCAATGGCTACAGGTTAACTCGGTTCCGGAAAATTATTATCACAATTTAAATCTATGTGCAGCACATTTTGCTGAGGACTGCTTCCTCAATCTCAATCAGTTTAATGCCGGATTCGCAGAAAGATTATTCTTAAAAGATGACGCAGTTCCCTCTTTGTCTGGAGAAGGCGTTGTTTATGGTGCACAACCGGTAAGTTTATTTTATTATTTAAGTTGGTCTGTTTAACAGTTTATGTAACTCATGACACAAAGTGCAATGCTCTTTAGCTTTGTTAACTAATGTTAGATGGTAACTGAAACTAATTCGAAAAACTTAGCATATAACAGTGTAGTAATTCATTCAGACACCATCGATTATTGGTGTTTGTAATGATCAGTTTAAACTACTGAATAGACAGCTTACCATTCTGAAACATCCAGCAAAAGTCTTTCCTGGGCAGGTTGTAATCGATCGTCTTCGATATTCTCCAGGTCTGATTCCGGCTCAAATTGATAAGGCAATATAGACATTTTTGCAATAACATTGAGCACGCGTATCTACCCGTTATGGTAAGAGGCGGGACCATTCTGGGCAACGTGCGCTAAGCTGCTGTCCAATCACAGCGCGGGAAGCGCTGGCCTAATCAGAAATCGTTACGTGTTTCTGAAGGAGGGACTTCATAGAACAAGGAAATCATCAGGCCGTTTTTAGGACAGAGGAAACAGCGGTGTACAGATAAGTAAATTGTGTGAAAAATACTGTTTTTTTACACGCGAAACATGAACTCATGTTATATTGCACACTGTAAACATAATGAAAGCTTCGAAAACACGCAAAGAATGGAACCTTTAAATGTATCTAAAATGATAAAAAGAGCTGCATCACCTCATACCAATGGCCGGAAAAGCGGAAATAGTGCGGGCACCCGGCGACTGTGTTCCGCCCCGTCATAATAAAAGTCCCATTTCTCGCAAGGCAGGTAACAATCGCTCCAGCAGCCATGCTCAGCTCCTCAACACTCGGTCCTGCTCTGCTTCATACTACAGTAACGTTAATAACTGCATTCATGAACGTGATTTCTGCCTGAGTCCTATTTTCCACCGGCTGTGAGAAGACCACATGTCCCAAGATGCCGCCATCAAACTACACCTTTGTTTTGAATAGGCGACCTCTAGTGGACGGAAAGTTGCATAGTGCACCTTTAATCAACATTTAAAAATCTAAAACCGCATCTGAGAACCCTGAACATGTCATAAAAAGGCTCCAATATAATACATATGTTATTGCAGCGATGTTGTGCGTGGGTACTATTTTTTAAATTAAACTGTATGTTATCCTTTACATAACTCACTTACCTTGTTCTTTACGATATAAAAATCGGCTATATATATATAAAAAAACATGGTTGACCACTACTTTTTGGTGGCATAATTTATTGTTTTTTGTCCTTTTTAGTTATTACACATCTAAAAAACTATCAGTTCATGAAACTTGAGAACACATAATACAGCAATAGTTCTCAACTAAGTGAATAATGTGTGAACCACACAAAGGATTCAGTGAGTAAGGCATTGAATGCAGATACGAGCTGTTAATGGAAGCAAATTTCATGAAAATCATAACTGGTTCTCAGTTCCCAACCCTAGTTGTTGTCCTGTGGGTTGTTTCCCACCCACATATGACATGCTTTCCATCATCTGTCAGGGACTGTGGACTAATAGACCATTTGTTCTTACATTATTTTACTTATCCCACTCAATCTGCCGCTGTCACAGCTTCAGATTATCATTGTGCTTCTCCAGTAACATGTGCTGTAACTGACACCACCTTTTCATAAGAAAACAATGGAGAATTTCCATCACATAATGCTGATCGAGCATAAAACATACTCAAACACTCTTTAGCACGACTACGATGTTTCACCTACAACATTAACCTACAGTACCTAAATGTTACTACAGACACTCAAAGCATTGCTTTACACTACAGGAGACATGTGGAAGTCTGAGAAGGTACCCACCCTCTCTTTTCATTCCCATGGCAAGGCACTTCTGATAGCGGCAGTATTGGCAGCGATTGCGCTGACGTTTATCGACCAGACACTCCTTGTTGTCCCTGCAGGTGTAGCTCAGGTCCTTCCTGACTGTGCGCTTGAAGAAACCCTTACAGCCTTCACAGCTGTACACACCATAATGTTTCCCTGCACACACAAATCATGTTCACATTACCTCAGATGCAATGAAAATTAAATTTTTCTAAACATTCACTGTAACCACCATCCTCTGGATGCCATTAAAGTCAATGGAAAAAAAAGAAAGTTCATAGAAAACTCTTCCAAACATTTAGTTTAAAACACACTTTATATTTAGTTTAATTTAGTATAGTATAGTACCAGGACTACATGCCCCTAAAAAAACCTGAATTTAAATTCTGAAATGAAAAACATGCTCAACTAAAAAGGTATATTTAAATATGAGAAAATGTACTCTTTTTTTAAAAAAATTAAATGAATAGATGAACACAATAATGAATTATGTTATCGACCCTTATATTTCTATATAAAGTAGTCTTGCATCAAAATGAAAACCATTAAAGAAATTTCCAGTTTTGGCTGAAATGGTCATGACCAAAACAATTAAGTTTAATTGGTGCTTCTCCGGTGGCCTGTTCTGTGTCGGCATCTATTTTGTGCATGTCAGATTTATGGATGCTAGGGCTAAACTGACAATATTGATTTCTCAATTTTAATACATTTTCATTTTGGTGAACCGATATTGAGTGCTAAATCCCAAGATCGATCTTTAACTTCATTCAGTTGATGTGTGAAACAAATTCAAAACAGTTTTGAAAATATTCCATATTTTTTAAATTACATCCATCATTTAGAGATAAAATGCAAGACAGAAAACCATTTCAAATGTAGCGTGACTAGCTTCCTATTTTTAATAAGAGATTTAAATAATTAAATAGTCAATAGGACATTATTTTCCTGTTATTAAATTAAATATGATTTTATTCTTATTATTCCAAGCAAATTACATTTTATTTACAGCAGACAATCATGCAACTGACCATGTGAGCAGCACATTCCTCGGTTTGTAGGATTATTCGCGTAGCCAGACCTTCAGACTGCCGGCAGAAGATCTGGACTCTGTCGCAGCTTTCATTGGTCAAGGGCCACTCAAGAGGACTTTTAACTGACATGTAACGCAACCAATCAGTTTGTTTTGTTGTGTCATGTTTAGGGGCGTGAAAATTAAAAGTCTTTGTCCCTGGCACACCGTTAAAGAACGCAACACACGTCTCGTGGACATCCTGTAGAATTGATGATGACTTCTGAAGTGTTTCCAGATAAGCATGCCATATGCATCAGGCGTTCAGCCAACAGTCTGTGGGCGTGACGTCTGAGGCTGAGACTAAGCATCATACAACACACTCTACTGTGATTAAATCAGCATCCGAATGCATGTTTTATCACTGAGGTGCCATAAAAATATATTTTTACAGACATCCACATGAGAAACAATTACAATCCGAATTGGGCTTTACTGAAATGTATCATGTCTCATGTAATCACTTCATCTGTGTTTTAACCTTGAAAAGACATCAAAAAAAATTGTCAGATAACTTTGCATTTACCTCAGCAAAGTCATTCATTGTTAAAAGCACAATAGTTAGCCAGAAGAAAAAAAAACATCACAATCATGTTCTGAGTTTCTGTAAGTGACATGTTCCGTTTGGTCTGTGCCTGTTTTACTGTTTCTCCTGTCACCTAGGTAACTCATTAGTTAATCATTGTCCAGCTTAGGGCTGCACGATTAATCGTATTTTAATCGTTAATAACGATATCTGCTTCTGTCGATTGATTTTTAAAAATCGTCACAATATTGGCCCGTTTGTTATTTACCCTTAAAACATCTTTGAGGTTTGCGTTGATAACGAGCCTCCACTAGCAGTCATGCTTGTGGTTGCCAGATGCGAAGAGCTTAAATCCCCCAAATAGAGCTTTTCTCCTTAAAAGGATAAACTTTCTTCCGGGAGTTTTAATTATTCTGGCAATCCTCTGCACGCGCTCCCTCTAAATGCGGAAGGAGCGCTGATGATCTAAAAACAAACATGCGCTGGAGATATAGCTGGAGTGATCTCCACAGCGAAATCCTGCTTCAATGAAAGTGTCATACAGAGAGTCTTTGTTTCTTCACAAGACACTTGTGCTATTTGTGTGCAAAGAATTTCAACAAATGCACGTACGGATCTCGCACCTTTGCAACTGATGTGACAATTCAATCTGGAAAAGGAACCTAATTTTGAATTATTGGAAATAATATTACGAGTTTCACCGTTTTATCTTTTGAAGTTCCTAAAGGTTTTAGCAGTTTTCATAATGTGAATCAGTTAAAATTATATCGCTATTGGGACGTTCTCAAACGCTTAAAGGACAACTCCGGCAAATTTTTAAGTTTATCTTGATAGTTATATCTTTGTGAGTACAGTCTACAGAAAAAAAACGGCAGCTTTGGGGGCATAAACATAAAGGGTGTCTTTGTGCCGCTTAACAGACAAAAAATGCAATTAAAATGTCTGTCCAACATGAACAGGGCCCTTACATGACAACGAGATGCGTTTAGCCACTTGTTTAAATTCACCTAAATAGTGTGTTAGAAGACTAGCTGTATCTCATGCTGAAGTCCCATGGGAACTCAGCGGTAGCCAGAAAAAAGGCAGTCCAGTTGGGAAGAGCGTTGTGTGTGTAAAGCACGATTATTTTATTAGGCTACTGCACATCTTTCTTCAAGCCGTGTGCCCAAATGGAAGGATAAATAAAGTTTACATTACCTCCACAGTGGCTGCAGCCGTCTTCAACCACGAATTGGCATTTTTCTTCAACAGGCCCGGGTGTGTTGTGTCTGTGTAAGTTAGTCAAGTGTTCGCTGCAAATTTTCACAATTCGGAAAGGCAAAAACGCGAACCATTTCTTCACTTGTGAGCCCAATCGGATCATCACTCTAGTGATGTGGGGTTCACAAACTAATCGTTCTTTTTAACCAATTCTTTTAGGGAACCGGGCGAACCAGTTCACCAAATCGGACTGAATCGTTCTAAGCGGTTCGCGTCTCAAAGCAGCGCTGATCACACAAGTTACTTTTAGTTACTCACTTTCTGACATGAGTGACAGTCCCTCCGAATAGAAATAAACTAATGTCTTGAAGTATATGTTGTAACTCCAACCGTTCACTGAACTGAGTCATGTTTTGCTGAGGGAAGCGATGAACTCACGAGCTGCTGATACTGAGCATGCGCAAGGACAGAATCGAAATCTGTTTTTCTCGGAAACGTTCAATACGGAGAACCGTCAATCCGATGAACAGTAGAGCCTCTTCATACACACAACGCTCTTCCCCACTGGACTTCAGTGTGAGACACTGCTAGCCGTCTAAAACAGGTGAATTTAAACAATGGCTAAGTGGCTAAACGCATCTCGTTGTCATGTAAGGGCCCTGTTAATGTCGGACAGACATTTTAATTGCATTTTGTGTCTGCTAAGAGGCACAATGACACCCTTTACGTTTATGCCCCTAAAGCTGCCGTTTTGGCTGAGGGGGGCTCTGGGCATTAACTGTAATAACTCCACGTTGCAAGCACCAATCCGGTTCGTTTTTTTTCTGTAGACTGTACTCACAAAGATATAACGATCAAGATAAACTTAAAAATTCACCGGAGTTGTCCTTTAACATGAAAATGTGCAAAAAGCTTAACGTGGCTTAATTAACTAAGACAGTGTTATTAACAAACCACGCGCAGTGAACACCATACTAATGAAGCATAACATTTACAGAAAAGCAGATGAGCCCTGAATATGAACGCAACACGTTTAATTGGCATTTTCCTTCCATTAAGAAAACGCTTAACGTGACAATATAGCCTACAATGACATTAAAAGGCCAAACTTAAACATTAAATACGAATAAAGCATACTATATAGAAAAATTGGTTAGTGCAGAATTGGATCTTTTAATATTACTAGTCTACATTAAGTGACGTGGGAGGAAAACAAGTGTAATTAAACGCGTTGTGTTCATATTCTGGGCTCAAATGTTTTGCTGTACAGCCAATGATTTATGATTTATGATGAGTTTGGTCTAATATCACTGTCAGTGCAATAAGCCACATTAAGTATTTTTCACCTTAAGTGTTTTAGAATGTCCGTATAGCCACAGACTTTTTTAAATATCATCGTTCTTTGCTTTAAGAATTTACTGGCCAATCTGAATCTATGGTTTGTCTCATAATCGTGATTATGATTTTTTTGCGAAATAATATTATTATCATTTTAACCATTATCGTGCAGCCCTAGTCCGTTTGTTTAGCCCTAGTCTGTTCTTGTTTAGTTCCCTCGATTACTATGTGCATATATACTCCCTGTTCTGTTTAGCCCTTTGTCGGTGTCCTAATTCCTTTTTCAGTAAAATCTATTTGAAGTGTTCCTAGTCATTCATATTCCTTATTCCTCAAAAACACGTGAAAGAATAATGATCCTCAAAAACTAGTAAAGAAAAATCAGAATGAACTTACCAGCCTAGAGGCGTCTCCTCCCCCTGAAACACAGAGATTTGTTGGGGTATTTGGGCTGGATGCTGTGGCATGGCGGCCTCTGCCTCACAGACAGAGAGCTTAAAGGGCTAGTTCACCCAAAAATGAAATTGATGTCATTAATGACTGTCATTAATGTCGTTCCACACCCGTAAGACCTCTGTTCATCTTCGGAACACAGTTTAATATATTTTATATTTTAGTCTCAGAGCATATGCAGTCTATGCACACTATACTGTCCATGTCCAGAAAGGGAATAAAAACATCATCAAAGTAGTCCATATGTGACATCAGTTGGTTAATTAGAATCTCTTGAAGCATTGAAAATACATTTTAGTCCAAAAATAACAAAAACTACGATTTTATTCAGCATCAGTCTTCTCTTCCACGTTTGTTTTCAAACCTCAAATAAAGATTCAAATGGCCATTAATCAGTGAATCAAATCAATGTCGCTAATGTCAGGTGATTTCAGCAGTTTGGCAGTTTTTTGGACCAAAATGTATTTTCGATGCTTCAAGAGATTCTAATTAACCAACTGATGTCACATATGGACTACTTAGATGATGTTTTTATTCCCTTTCTGGACATGGACATTATTGTGTGCATACACTTCCATACGCTGTCGGACTAAATATAAAATATCTTAAACTGTGTTCTGAAGATGAACAGAGGTCTTACGGGTGTGGAGCGACATTTGGGTGAGTCATTAATGACATCAATTTCATTTTTGGGTTAACTAACTCTTTAAGGCAGCCCATCCCGGAACCGGATACCTTCAACGTTCTGGAGTCGTCCGTGCTACTCAGTCCACACCAGAGCCAGGAGTGGACCTAAACCTGATATATCTGTGGTTCACCCAAGTCCCCACCATCGAATCCTTGCATTCTTTGGCGGTCCCGTCAGGATATTTGGATGCTCTGGTCCCCGATATTCCTCCTACGATGTTCCTGCCTGACTTCCTGGTCCCATCTCCTTGGCTGGTTAAGCCATTCCCCTGGATCAGTTGGCTTCGCTGTTGTCATCCAGTTCCTCAGCTCTGCAACTTCGCCTCAAGTATTCCGTCCACCAGCTCAGCATCCCCAGCTGCACCTCAGATGTCCAGGGCAGTGTCTCCAACTCGGCCTGTCAGCACATCAGCTCCGCCCCTGCATTCCCTCATCTCCACCACCACTCGTCTGCTCTAGGACTCCTCCGCGGTCCCTCCAGATCAACCTTGATCGGTCATCACTCACCTTCTGCCAGGAACTTCCGGGTCTCCGGCTGTCTCTCGACCCTCCAACCCTTCTGTTTCACCGGACTACTCCCTTCCTCAGGTTTCTCATCATCCTTGCTCGAGCCATTGTCACCCCAGTCAGCCAAGTCCCTATATCCGCCACGGCCCCGCCAGCCAGCAGCTCCACCTTGGGCTTCTGGGCTGTGGATGTCGCTCTGGTCCACGCCACAAACCCTGGTTCCGTCTCTGTCAGTCAGTCCTCGGGTTCCGCCAAACCCTTCAGTCAAAGCTCCACCCTGGTTCCTCCCACCGTTGGCTCCACCATGGTGTCTGTCTCCACCGACCCCTGGTCCCTCTCCATCACCAGCTCCACGACCACCTCCAAATCCCCCTCTGTCCCGCAGTTGGACATTTTATGGCGTGAGGATGCGCCTTCTCTGCCTGTTCTCCTAGTTTGTCACCTAGGTAACTCATTTGTTAATCATTGTCCAGCTGTTCTTATTTAGTGCCCTCATGTAAATAAATGTATAAATACTCTCTGATCTGACAAATAACATTTTTTTAAAGAGTTATTTTGGAGTTCACCCAAAAATGAAAATGTGATGTTTATCTGCTTACCCCCCCAGTGCATCCAACATGTAGGTGTCTTTGTTTCTTCAGTAGAACACAAATGAAGATTTTTAACCTCAACCGTTGCCGTATAATGCATGTCAATGGGGGGTATTTCTATGAGAGCCACTATGAGAGTAAAAAACACATACATACAAATCCATATTAAACCCTGTGGCTGGTGATGATACATTGATGTCTTAAAATACGAAACGATCAGTTTCTGCGAGAAACCGAACAGTATTTGTTTTGGTTTTTTTACCTAATAGCAGACAAATATTATCTAGTGTTCCCATCCGGCAGTACTTCCGTCGAAGAAGGTCAAAACCCGGCGCAATCATAGAAATGTATACATAGATTCCTCAATCGACCAATCCGCGCATGCACTAATGAGGCATCTCTCTCTCTCTCACAAATACTGTTCAATTTATCGCAGAAACCAATCGTTCTGTGTTTTAAGACATCAATGTATCATCATGAGCCGCAGGGCTTAATATGGATTCATATGTATGTGTTTTTTACTCTCATAGTGGCTCTCATATAAAAAACAAAAAAACATTGTCATGCATTATACGGCAACGGTTGGAGTTAAAAATCTTCATTTGTGTTCTACTGAAGAAACAAACACACCTGCATGTTGGATGCACAGGGGGTAAGCAGATAAACATCACATTTTCATTTTTGGGTGAACTAACCCTTTAAATATATGCGTTATTACACATTCATTATATTTTTTACTTAACCTGTTAGTGACGTCTTCATTATTTAATGCATGTTTGATTAAATCGGCCACAAAAATAATTATTACAGCCACTGTTCAAATTTCAAAAATAAAAGAAACAATTACATATTTAATCATTTAAAGGGATAGTTCACACAAAAATGAAAATCCCATAATTTACTCAACATCAAGCCATCCAAGGTGTATGACTTTTTTCTTTCAGCCGAACACAATAGTTATATTAAATGATATCCTGGCTTTTTCTGGCATTGTAATGGCATTGACTAGTGTCCGAGTTTTTGTAACTGCAAATAAATGCATCCATCCATCATAAAAGTAATCCATACGACTCCAGTGGGTTAATAAATGCTTTCTGAAGCAAAGCAATAATTATTATTTAATATAACTTCTAGGGATGGGCATTTTCCCAAAATATTGTATTCGAATATTTGGGTTCATAAAAATCGAATATTCGAATATTCGTTAATTTAAATTAGGTATTTTGAGAAAATGAGAGAGACGTTTTTTTTTATCAACATGTCGTCACCATTTCTGAACAAGCTTATGATTAGGCAATGTACACAACACGCTTACATTATGGTTTTAAAACATTAAACAGTATGTGTAAAAAAAAATGCCTAAAGAACAAAAGCATTATGAGCTCAAGGAGCACGAGCGGAAAAAAAACCCCACTAAGAAATCAGAGCGCAATGTTATATTGTGCAGAACTTACACACACACACACACACACACACACACACACACACACACAACTCGGTATAAGTTTTGGTTGTCGTTGTCGTTGTCGTTTTTGTATTGTTTCTCATTTTCATGTTGAGAGAAACGATAATGGATGATGATATTATTATCGGGTGAGAAAACGTGCCAATGACAGCCGTTGCGAAGACAAAGATAACGGTTAAGTGAAGTTTAAGTGAAGCACTTTAATTGTGTTTTCTGTTCTTAAACCCTCGATGAAACTTAAAGGAAGCAGTTGTCTCGAGAGCATTGTTGCTAATGCTATCATAATATATCTCGCTCTCACTCGGGGTGCAGATGTGCTTACCCGCACTCGTGAACGCAGTGGTTCATTTTGCTCCTTCGGCTGGTGTTTGGATGTCATGTGATTCTCGTTGTTCTGGAGTAGATATTATGATAACCCAGTTTCATTAACTGATTTTATCAAAAGTAACTCCATTTTGTAAGATCATTTTCAGTCATCTAAGCAGTGTTGGGAGTAACGCATTACAAAAGTAATACATTACAGTAACTTATTACTTTTTGCTGTAACGTAGTAGTGTAAGGCATTACTAATCAATTTTCAGTAATATTTTACTCGGTACATTTCCAGTAACGCTTGCGCTACCCCCCCCCCCCCCCCCCCAAAAAAAACAAAACAAAACAATAAAACGAAAAAGGAAAAGGAAAAAAAGGTGCGATACATTAACGCATGAAAAATGCAATTATTACCTGTTCGTGGTCATGCAATAGCCGCGTGTGGTGTCCAGGTTAGTAATTAAATACTAAATGACAGCTTCTGATATATTTTTGTATAGCGATTTACTTCATTTTCCTTCAATTCAGTACTTCAATTCATCTCCCTCTTGCTGGTGTACATTTTGATATTATGTGACATAGTGAAGGTGCCGCAGGCATGATTTCAGCCCCTGTGCTCACGCTGGCCAGTGGAAAAGTGGCTAAAGAAGGTTTAAAGGCTCTGTCGTTTCAAAAAATAGCACAACGACAAGCGCGACGAAGGACGGACGAGAGACGAGGCGCACGCTGCTGAGCCATAGGCCTAATGCCTATAAACAACACTTGGGTGAAGATGACAGAATAAGACTACTGCACACCGTGACACCGTCGTTTAGATTTTTTATAGTAATAAAGTATTTTAGTTCAGTTAGAGAACAGACTGCTATGCATGAGCCGATCATGTGATCTTGAGCTGACAGATGATCGCGGAAGATTTCAAAGTGAAATGTAAAAGCGCCTATTAAAGGGGGTTGTCATTGTGTTGTGTATTTCATTAAGAATAATAGGCTAATTTTAAACCGAAACTAAAATCTGCTTGGCCGCACAGAACGCGCATTTACTAACGAGCTGTCTTTCACTGTGTGCGCGCACTGGCGCGTTTTCAGTTCATATGGAAGCTTAACTTTTATAGGAATTCATTGAAAGCACTCGCTTTGCATCCGCTCCCGTTATTAATGCCCAAGCGGCAGTGCGCATGTTCCTTTCGGTTAGATAGACTAGTGATTTAAAAGCCCAGATACCGGTGATCTCATCACACTTTGATTAACCGGTGGGAAAATGTCCCCACCGTCTCATCCCTACTGTACATTCGCGAGATGGATGCGCATTGCTTAGTTTATCAGAGATAAGGACAAGAAAGTAGGCTAGTCAAATACAACCTTTTTCTAAAACCGAAATAACTATCTCGCAACTATGTTGCAACAATAAGAAAAGAACAAATGCGCATATTGTCATAACTTAGAGTTTACACAGTTCTGTTGTGTCTATGAACAGAAGCTATTCCCAGATATTGCCAGATAATCACTTTACATCTAAAATAATACTTATAACAGAGTTGGATCGTCATGATTTCTTGCATTGTCTTGAGCATTCACTTTTTTGCCACTTCTCTATTGTTAGCCTGGATGGCCCATGTCATTATTCTTCATCATATCGCCTTCTACTGGATGTAAAATGCTCTCTGCCTACATTTTAGAATGTTAAGAGCTACTTCTGAAGTTATTTTGGTGAAAGTAACTCAAAAGTAATACAGGAGTAATGTAACGCATTACAATTCTGAGACAGTAATATTGTAATGTAATGAATTACTTTTAAATAGCAGTAATAAGTAATCTATAATATATTACAGTTTGGAAGTAACTTGCACAACACTGCATCTAAGTAATTCCAAACACATCGCGAGGCAGACGACGACATCGTGATCAAAAACACTCAACTTATTTACCCGCTCCACAGCGCCACGCAGTGGATTTAGTTATAACTGCGAGATTTAGAGGGATTTCTCATAGATCCACTGCATTTACAGCCAGCAAATCAACGCAGTAAAATTCGAATAGTATTTTTAGCTTTCGAATGTTAATTAAAGATAGAATATTCGACTATTCGTGCACACCCCTAATAACTTCGATTGTGTTCAGCTGAAAGAAAAAAAGTAAAATACACCTAGGATGACTTGAGGGTGAGTAAATTATAGGATTATTCCTGTGAACTATTCCTTTAATACAATAACTGTCTAATGTGCTAGTTAAGTAAGCAATAACTGACAATGGGCTGTTGAATTATTAGAAAAATAATGCACACCATATTTCTCTGATAATTCAACAGCCCAGAGTCAACTAGTGCAGTTATATTATGGTCACTATGCCTCAAGGCATTGTTCAAATGTTTTATTCAAGAAATTTTTCAGATTTTTGTCCTTAATGTTATTGTGTGTATAAAACAAATTTCCTACACATCTCTTCCCAAAACAAGAACAGCAACATTACTACCTCACAACTGAGAATTGTGAAGTAGGTTTTCATTTGCAAATCTATTTTACTGATGAAGTCGTGAGGCAGTGCTGACAAGAAGTTTCTGCACTGCATATGTTTACATTTGTGTACGAGTGTATGTATCTGTACTGTGTGTGTGTGCTTTTGGGAAATAGAGCAGGAGAAAGAGAATGGGCTTTCCATAGTTAATTAAATGTCATTTTGTGGGTGGGAAATATGGAAAACTTGTATGCTACATACGATACATGATTTTGTTCATCGGAATTGATTGGATCATTGGATGGTTTTGGAGTGCCATTGTAGTGATCTCATGTGAATGACAAGTTGTCCTGCCCTCACACTAGTAAACGTCATCAGAGAAGAGACTGTGTACAATGAATCGATCGATATCAAATCAAAATCAATGCGTAAAATATGTTTGCCTGAAATAGAGAAACAGTTATTTGCCAAAGAACTTTACCATGAACAGCAAACCAGGTTCAGTTACCCAAAATGAAATTACCATAAAGGTTTGGGTTTTCAGGTCAATTAAAATTTTGGTAAAAAATAAAAATAAATACAAGTATTTTGGTGCATCACTAATAGAAAGGCAATATGAAAGCACTCCATTCTAGTACATACCAGAGGAGCGGTCCCCACAAATGGCGCACATGCGTTTCTGGGACAGCATTGGCCCAGAGCCACTGATAGACTTCAAGCCAAAGGGGGGCTTCACATCATCAGAGCTGCTGACAGCATGTAACCCAGACACAGACATTGATGAGTTTATCTGCTAGAGAATAAATAGACAAGAAGTAATGAGAAAACCAAAGTCATCAGGAACACAATAAAAGACAGCACTTTTATCATATGGAGAAGAACATGAATGTGTGGCTCACTTGAGAGCTGCTGATGGGTCCATAGCCGACAGATGGTGTGCCGGGAACGTCGGGAGAGCCGATGGACGAGCTGACGGCAGACAGTGGAGAATCTACGGAGCTGACAGGGCTACTGACGGCAGAAGTGGAGGGCGGTACGGAGTTCATAGATGCGCATTAAACTGGACAACAGAGAGGACACTGTTGATCGTTGATAATCTAGTGAAAGAGAGATTAACAGCGATGGATTTAAAGACACAATACACTGAGTGTGATGGAAGATTTCTGTAATGTTTCTGGATATGTCATTAAAGTCCCAAGATGGTCATTTGAGTGAAGAATGGAAAAAGAAAGCAAAGCTGGTGCCATAACCACAAAATCTACCTTTTCAAATGTGTTTCCTATTGAATATATCAGAAAAATATGGAAAACATTCTGCGATGTGCACATTAGGAAAGAAAATGGGGCGTTTCGTCTGCTGTTTATTAATCCTGCTGCAGATTAGGCCAATGTCTAAGGCTATGTCTCAATAAACTAAGAAGCTGCATAGCTAGACAGCATATTGGGACACCATGGGCGATTTTGACCGTTATAATATAAGTCTATGACACCCTACAATGCAGTCTAGATAGGTAGCTCACTACATTCGGAACTTTGAACACGCCCATATCATCCAAAAATGATGTCTAGGTAGGAAGCTCACTAGGTTTCGATACGCAGCCTAAATCTGTTTCTTATAATCACCCACCAAATCTGACCCTACCAGCGCCAATATCTGCCAACTTCATCTATAATTGATATTGTATGGCTAAGACCGAAAACACTTTGTCATTTGCCCAATTTAACACGATAATGTGTGTCACTGTGATGCTCCTGACAGCGTTTGGATTATTTATTATTTAGCACGCAGCGCTGAGCGAAGCTAACAACGGCTAACGGACTGTTTTTGATTAAAAGAAAATCATTTGGCCCACCCCTTTCATTCCTAATACACTGTTCAAAACGGACAAATGGTACTGTTTACATATACTTATTATTTGTGGCGCATACAAACCTTTGTATGCTAAAACACAAATGGCGACACGGAATAATACGGCAAGCCCGTGTTAGCTTAGCTTAGCCTAGCTCGTCCAAGTGTTTGTTTGTTTTTCCGTCATTTTACAGAAGTTTGCAGAGTTTATATGAGCATATCTAGTCCAGTCTCACCTAAGAAACGCCGAATCCTCCAACAGCAAACGATTTGTGTCCTTTAAAGCATCGTTTCATCTATATTTTACAGTTTACGCCATAAATGTTTGCATCCAGACAAATACCTTGTAAGTCAAGCCTCCTAGTGGACACTGAGAGTCTGTTCAGATACAAAAATATATGCAAGCAAATAAATAAACAAATAATTAAATAAATATACACGCTAAGAACTGCATGTTCTTTTGGTTGTTAAATGAGTTTTTTAGTCTGTGTTTTTTAGTTCTATCACTTTGTAATCACGTCAATAATGTTTTGGTTTTTATGTGGTCCTCAAAATAAGAGAAAATGAGACAGAGGTAGGCTACAATGAAAGTCAGTACTTTCAGGATGTTCACTATCATTTTAAATGATCAAAATGCATCTGCGGACAAAGGATTAAAAATGGCTTCTTATAAAAAGTGAATCAATGTGAAAATGTAAATTTTAAAGATAATTTACCTAATTTGCCTTAGATGATTTTATTTTAAACAACATAAAACCAACCAAATTAAGTTTAAATTTCAATATTGTTTGCATTTCTGAAACAATATTGAACACAATCTCCCAAACACAGACTAAACAGAGTTTGTTGAGTAAAATTAAATAAAAACTGAGTTAGAATTAATAAATAAATGTCACTGAAACTAATAAACCTTTTAGTCAAAAGATAATTGTTATGGCAGCATTTCTGCAATGTCGAACATGTTAGGCCATTAGGACATGTGGAAAGATAAATCTGATTATAATCTGGTGAAAAGCATCTTCTGGCTCTCATCAGAGAAGGATTTTGTGTAGGCCTACTTGTACATTTAAAAAATATATATGATAAACTAAAAGTTTATTTTAATAAGTGGGTGGGACAGGAATTGGATGGGGGCTTTTAATAAAATGATATGTACAATGACATTGGCATGGGGAAAAAAGACATTGCAATGTTCAGAAAATTTAAAGCGCTCATCTCTGCCAGTGGTGGAGGTAGTAACGCATTACAAGTAACTTGAGTTAATTAATTGGATTACTTTTTAAAAGTAACTAGTAAAGTAACAAATTAAAAAATTTACAACAAAATATCTGAGTTACTTTTTCAAAAATGTTATGCTAGTTACCTTTTTACATATTTGCCTGACAGCTCTCTTCCACATGTTAAAGCTACACTGTGTAACTTATTTAGTTTATTCTTAGCTAAAAACACTTGGTTCTTTAAATATATATGTGTGCTCATTAATGTATATTTACTTCTTTCAAGTAATAAAGTATTCTCGTAAGTTTAAGAATAGGTCGCCATGCTGCCCCTCCATCTTGAAAGTACTTTAGCCAAAGAGGACATACCTGTAAATTCAAGCTTCGCATTTTGCGTACCTCTCCTTCACACCTCCGTCACATCAACTGATCTCTGCTCACGGAAAAAGTGTTCTGATCAGGGAGTCAGACCATTGACTTATGTCCTGATCAGTGCCCTGACTGCTGAACTAGGGATCCGATTGAGACGTAGCCTATTCACTGGGTGGTCATATACCTTTTCACTGCTACATGGGGGAAAATATCACACAGTATAGCTTTAAGAGAGTAAGTGCAAAGGTGTATATGGTATATAAGTGTGTGTGAACAGGTTATTGTAGTTCTAGACTAAATTGGAACATTTATTAATCTCATTTGCACAATAAATATTAAGTATTCCTCAAAATGAATACATCGGTCAAATGCAAAATCAGAATACTATGCAAACCTGCAATAATTAAATATTAAATAAAACAAATATTTGTATGCATTTAATATACCTTTATTGACCAATATTTTGCTGCTAACTTTCAATGATTCAGTTAAACCAAAAGCAAAAAAAAAATACTTTAGATTTTCAGTTTTTATTAACACAAAAGCAACTTAACACATTACGTTAAAAAAGTAACTAAGTAACCCAATTAGTTCCTTTTTAAGGAAGCACCCCAATATTGTAATGCATTACTTTTCAAAGTAACCCTTTTCAAAAGACAAACCTCTGCCCAAACGCTGAGAGAGAACTGATAATTCCTCTTATTTAACACAAACGAACAAAATTGCTAATCAAGTGGAAATGTTTCATTGTAAATTATATTGTTTACCGAATCAGACTAACTAAATGATTTGCATGGTTTTATACATGGCTAAATCACCACCATGCATCAGAAATATTTTTAGACTTGGATAAATTTGCTTTGATGTAACAGCCATTGTATCTGTTATGCTCACGTTTTAATTTGACAAGCCAAAAACGTTTTTAAAGTAAATGGCCTCCACTCCCACGTGCTTCTCCTTTTCACAGTCTTGCAGAAATTGGTTCCAAAATACATTGGTCACATGACAATAAAAGTGTCAGGGTGGGTCAACTTACCCACTGGCTCATCTTACCCCACTCTCCTGTACATTTGGCTTACAGTATACCTACCTGTTTGGTTACAGACATTATTTAGAATCTTTGTTTGTGTCCAGCAGAAGAAAGAAGAGATTTTAAAAAGTTGAGGGGGAGTAAATATTGACCAAATTTTCATTTTAGGATGAACTATTCCTTAAGCCTATTCCAGACCTAAAATGCATGTGTGGGCTGTTTTAACTGATAGCAACGTGCACTGACATATCTTATATATAAATATGTCAGTGCCATTGTTTTGTCTCAAGATGTACGCCATAATGTTTTTTTTTTTATTATTATTTTTATTTATTTAATTTTTTTAAGGCAAGTTCATATAAGCAATAGTCTGGTTGAATGTGTCTTATAGATGTTTCCTCGACTTTTCAAGTCAACTACACGCACACACAAAACCTTATTATAAGAATCACATAATTTAACTTTTTTTTAGTTATGCATTATCAGTGCAATATCAAGGACAAATGTAAAGGTTTGTTATAAAAAAAGTGGCATTCTAGTGTGTAACATAAGCAATTATATTGTAGTAGATAATACTAAACCTCATTCATGTTTTCCTTTATTGTTTGACTGAATATTCAGAAGTTAAATCCGTCTAATGTCTATAATGTCTATTCTGTCTCACACACACATTCCTCAGGTGTAACATTTCATTCACTCTGATCTGCAACATGACCTGTTCACCTTCATTCTTACACAGAATGCATAGGCTACACGCACGCCTGATTATTTTGATTATACATGAAACCGGGCAACTGTCAAAGTGACTTAATTGTTATCTTAGAAAATATGTAGCAGAATTCAATACTAAGAAGCAGCTTCCAGCTTACATGACGGCATGATTTCTCAAGAGTAGATAACAGGCTAAACTACATTCTTAAAACATACGATAGCCTGCTTTTAAAATAGTCAGACTGATCACACAATGAAGGAGTAAGCATATTTGAAGCAGATGTAAGTATTGTACATTTCTAAATAACAGAATGGAATATCCTGTCAAACGTAAAAGTTTTATGCTTTTACTGGTCTATTAAAGAGTCTGCATTGCTTGAAATAAGTGCAAGCCATTTTAACTTGTTCAATTTTCATTTGTTTGTCAGATTATACATTTAAAAGGAGGAAAAGAAGGCTTTACGGGTCATGTTTTACTCTCACACTGAGCGCTGTGTTGCTCAGAAATTACAACATCATGGTTTTCTTTCTCCTTGTTGTCTTTGGTAAGTGTTTAAATAAACATGGATGTGCATTTTATGATTATGTCATTTTATGATATCTTAAAAAGGACGACACAATTTAGTTATTTATCTTTCTGTCTAAATGTGAATTTAAAGCCTTTAGTGAATTTAAGTGTTTTTAGTTTCCATACCACGAACTATAGTCAATGTGCTAGTACTATTCATTGTAAAGACATTGATTTATTCATTTTTTGCCCTAAGGGCTTTTGTCATTCACTTCAAGCCAAATATCTCACCAGTATCACTTCATAAACATCAGAAAGAACTGGACTGAGGCTCAGAGATTCTGCCGTGAGAAGTACACTGACCTGGCGACTGTGAATAATGCAGACGAGATGAACAGCTTGTTCAAAAGCATAAGTGATGTTTCATATGATGCGTATATTGGACTTTATAGAAGTGAAGTGTTCAGATGGCACTGGTCCCTGCCAGACAGTTACAATGTAGAGACGTTCCAAAACTGGAACGATAAACAACCAGATATAAATCAGAATAAGGAGGGATGTGCTGTAATGGACAACAATGGGGAATGGTTTAATGATAGCTGTGACTCACAAAGGCAATTTATATGCTTTAATGGTAAGAATTTCTATAACACTATTGTTCGTACATTGTATTTATAGTGTACTGTGTAGTTTGTGGTAATGCATTACCTCACCACTGTTTTTATTTCATATAACAGATACAATAATACTTAAGTTTCATATAGATTTGTAATCAGTTCTAAAAGTGCCAATTAGAATGTTTTTCTTATCGCTTGTCTGTAGCAACAGCCAATCAAAAGTATATCCTGATTGAGGTGAACAAATCCTGGAGGGAGGCTCAAGAACATTGCAGAACCTTCCACACTGATCTAGCCAGTGCCAGAAACTCCTCAGAAAATCGTGATATCAAGAACACCTTTAAAAAAAATGATGTATGGATCGGACTTTTTAAAGACCCTTGGTCATGGTCGGATCAGACCAACTCTTCCTTCCGTTTCTGGAATTCAAGTCAGTTAAGTATCAGAAGGGGCCAGGACTGTGTTTCAGTGATGGGGAACAAAACAGGGAAATGGAAGGATGTCCAATGTAACGCCACTCAGCCCTTCATCTGTTTTGGTGGTGCGTTCTTCCTTATCCTTTTGCAACATTTAAATCGGCAATTGGGTTACTTAATCTCTGTAAGTAATATGAATCTAATCTGCCTCCTTTATAGATCTGAAATATCAATCAACCACTAAACCCGATATTGCCAGCAACAACATTAAAGGGATAGTGAGAAAAAAAAAGAAAAAAAAAAAAGAAAAAAAAACACTCACCCTCATTTGGTTCTAAGTAGAGCTGTGTGATTTGAATAGATTTAAAAAAAAAAAAAATCTTAATTTAAAAAAAGAAAAATAATTAAGGTGACTCCTTTGCTGTTTTTGTTTGTAGGGCTGCACAGTTTTGCCCATATATATATATATATATAAGAATATATATATTAATATTACAAGAAATGTAATATTAAAAAATGTTTTTCTTTTTTTTAAATAATAAATATATATATATATATATATATATATATATATATATATATTATTTAAAAAAAGAAAAACATTTTTTAATATTACATTTCTTGTAAAAACATCAACAACAACAACAACAACAAAAACATGTATTTAAGAAGAATTTACAGTAAAACTTTGAAATATGGGTAGGGCCTTATAATGGCAGCGAATGGAAGCCCAAAAAAGTGCATGCATCCATTATAAAAGTAATCAAAATAAAGGTCTTCTGAAGCGAAGCAATGCTTTTGTGTAAGTTGAGCCATATGGATTACTTTTAAAATGGATGGATGCACTTTAACTTTTTTGGGCTTCCAAATCTGGTCCTCCATTCACTGCCATTATAAAGCTTGGAATAGCCAGGACATTTTTTATAGGGGTCATATGCTGATTCTTTTTTTATTTTGTGTATTTGGTTTAATGCAACGTGTTTATGCGGTGTTAGGTTAAAAGGTAATTATTTTACACATACTGTACATTATTATTGCTCCTCTATCTTCTTATCCTTTCTGAAACGCATTGTTTTTTTTAATACAAAGTTCTGGAAAGCGCTGTGTACTCTTTTGGCCAGCGATCCAGTGCACTGGATTGGCCCGAATACTATAAGCATCTGACGCAAATGTCACGCTTCTTACCATATTTGGAATATCAGCTCTCAAATCTCATCTGGACTCTTTTGGAAGGCCAAACAAATTAGTTTGATGGCGCCGGTGACAACAATACAGCGAGAATAAAAGTTACGCCGTCTTTCTTTAAAGTATACGTTTGGCCGTTGTTATGAAACTCTGCTCCTACATACTGACACAGATTTGTGGCGGTGTTTGAATGAAGTGTTTCAGGAAGGTGTGGCTGAGCCTTAACTTTTACAAAGAATATCTCTGGATTTGAGACTTTGAGCATTGTAACTTTGCAGATCTTTTACATGCACAAACATCTAACACATTAAACAGCACACTAAATCATGGGGTAATTTAAATTTTTGGGTGAACTATCCCTCTAAAGCTTATTTCTTGTTGACAACATCTGGTTTGTAATCGCTACTCATTACATATTTGGGAAGATTGTTGTGTGGATTGCATTGCATACAATGCATTGCATGCATTTCTGCATTTATATCATAAGAGACAAAAACTCACAGCGCTTGCAGAGATGAATTTGTGTAGGTCTTCATTTAGGTCTATGAAACAAGCCGCTTTGAGCCACTGAAAGAACTGGATCATGAAGTTTAAGGGTAAAGTTAGGGACAGGTCTGGTGGTATGGGTCAGTTTAAGGGTAAAGTTAGAGACAGGTGCGGTGGTATGGGTCAGTTTAAGGGTAAAGTTAGGGACAGGTTTGGTGGTATGGGTCAGTTTAAGGGTAAAGTTAGAGACAGGTGTGGTGGTATGGGTCAGTTTAAGAGTAAAGTTAGAGACGGGTGTGGTGGTATGGGTCAGTTTAAGGGTAAAGTTAGGGACAGGTGTGAAGTATGAGTCAGTTTAAGGGTAAAGTTAGGGACAGGTGTGGTGGTATGGGTCAGTTTAAGAGTAAAGTTAGGGACAGGTGTGGTGGTATGGGTCAGTTTAAGGGTAAAGTTAGGGACAGGTGTGGTGGTATGGGTCAGTTTAAGGGTAAAGTTAGGGACAGGTGTGGTGTATGGGTCAGTTTAAGGGTAAAGTTAGGGACAGGTGTGGTGGTATGGGTCAGTTTAAGGGTTAAGTTATAGACAGGTGTGGTGGTATGGGTCAGTTTAAGGGTTAAGTTATAGACAGGTGTGGTGGTATGGGTCAGTTTAAGGGTTAAGTTATAGACAGGTGTGGTGGTATGGGTCAGTTTAAGGGTAAAGTTAGGGACAGGTGTGGTGGTATGGGTAAGTTTAAGGGTAAAGTTAGGGACAGGTGTGGTGGTATGGGTCAGTTTAAGAGTAAAGTTAGGGACAGATGTGGTGGTATGGGTCAGTTTAAGGGTAAAGTTAGTGCCAGGTGTGGTGGTATGGGTCAGTTTAAGGGTAAAGTTAGAGACAGGTGTGGTGGTATGGGTCAGTTTAAGGGTAAAGTTAGAGACAGGTGTGGTGGTATGGGTCAGTTTAAGGGTAAAGTTAGAGACAGGTGTGGTGGTATGGGTCAGTTTAAGGGTAAAGTTAGAGACAGGTGTGGTGGTATGGGTCAGTTTAAGGGTAAAGTTAGAGACAGGTGTGGTGGTATGGGTCAGTTTAAGGGTAAAGTTAGGGACAGGTGTGGTGTATGAGTCAGTTTAAGGGTAAAGTTAGGGACAGGTGTGGTGGTATGGGTCAGTTTAAGAGTAAAGTTAGGGACAGGTGTGGTGGTATGGGTCAGTTTAAGGGTAAAGTTAGGGACAGGTGTGGTGGTATGGGTCAGTTTAAGGGTAAAGTTAGGACAGGTGTGGTGGTATGGGTCAGTTTAAGGGTAAAGTTAGGGACAGGTGTGGTGGTATGGGTCAGTTTAAGGGTAAAGTTAGTGCCGGATGTGGTGGTATGGGTCAGTTTAAGGGTAAAGTTAGAGACAGGTGTGGTGGTATGGGTCAGTTTAAGAGTAAAGTTAGGGACAGGTGTGGTGGTATGGGTCAGTTTAAGGGTAAAGTTAGAGACAGGTGTGGTGGTATGGGTCAGTTTAAGAGTAAAGTTAGGGACAGGTGTGGTGGTATAGGTCAGTTTAAGGGTAAAGTTAGAGACAGGTGTGGTGGTATGGGTCAGTTTAAGGGTAAAGTTAGGGACAGGTGTGGTGGTATGGGTAAGTTTAAGGGTAAAGTTAGGGACAGGTGTGGTGGTATGGGTCAGTTTAAGGGTAAAGTTAGGGACAGTTGTGGTGGTATGGGTAAGTTTAAGGGTAAAGTTAGGGACAGGTGTGGTGGTATGGGTCAGTTTAAGGGTAAAGTTAGGGACAGATGTGGTGGTATGGGTCAGTTTAAGAGTAAAGTTAGGGACAGGTGTGGTGTATAGGTCAGTTTAAGGGTAAAGTTAGGGACAGGTGTGGTGGTATGGGTCAGTTTAAGAGTAAAGTTAGGGACAGGTGTGGTGTATGGGTCAGTTTAAGGGTAAAGTTAGGGACAGGTGTGGTGGTATGGGTCAGTTTAAGAGTAAAGTTAGGGACAGGTGTGGTGTATGGGTCAGTTTAAGGGTAAAGTTAGGGACAGGTGTGGTGGTATGGGCCAGTTTAAGGGTAAAGTTAGGGACAGGTGTGGTGGTATGGGCCAGTTTAAGGGTAAAGTTAGGGACAGGTGTGGTGGTATGGGTCAGTTTAAGGGTTAAGTTAGGGACAGGTGTAGTTGTATGGGTCAGTTTAAGGGTAAAGTTAGGGACAGGTGTGGTGGTATGGGTCAGTTTAAGGGTAAAGTTAGGGACAGGTGTGGTGGTATGGGTCAGTTTAAGGGTAATGTTAGGGACAGGTGTGGTGGTATGGGTCAGTTTAAGGGTAAAGTTAGGGATAGGTGTGGTGGTATGGGTCAGTTTAAGGGTAAAGTTAGGGACAGGTGTGGTGGTGTGGGTCAGTTTAAGGGTAAAGTTAGGGATAGGTGTGGTGGTATGGGTCAGTTTAAGGGTAAAGTTAGGGACAGGTGTGGTGGTATGGGTCAGTTTAAGGGTAAAGTTAGGGACAGATGTGGTGGTATGGGTCAGTTTAAGGGTAAAGTTAGGGACAGGTGTGGTTGTATGGCGTCATCAAACTACACTTTTGTTATGAATAGGTGCCCTCTAGCAAACGGAAAAATACATAGTGCAGCTTTATGCAATCAATTAACCAAATTGTTCTCACTCACAGCTACTCCTGGAGCAGCGACAACAACCGAGACCAGACCAGCTCAAAACACAACTGAGGGTGGAAATACAAGCAGCCAACCAACACAAATACTCACTACAGGTGTAGAGCAAGGTGAGAGATGCGCTCACTGTGAATAGTTTTGATGCGGTTACAATGACTGATAGCTCTGTTTTGAAATAATTTGTATTGTTTGTGTCATTCATTAGCTTGTGTGCATATTCCAGACAAACCGTGCACTAGTGGTGGGGATTTTTCAGTTACTATATCGGTCCCACTTTATATTAGGTGGCCTTAACTACTATGTACTTACATCAAAAAATAAGTACAGTGTAGTTATTGTGTTCATATTTTATTGTCAAAAACTTTTGCTGATATTGAGGTGGGATGGGTAAAGTTAGGGACAGGTGTGGTGGTATGGGTCAGTTTAAGGGTAAAGTTAGGGACAGGTGTGGTGGTATGGGTCAGTTTAAGGGTAAAGTTAGGGACAGGTGTGGTGGTATGGGTCAGTTTAAGGGTAAAGTTAGGGACAGGTGTGGTGGTATGGGTCAGTTTAAGGGTAAAGTTAGGGACAGGTGTTGTGGTATGGGTCAGTTTAAGGGTAAAGTTAGAGACAGGTGTGGTGGTATGGGTAAGTTTAAGGGTAAAGTTAGGGACAGGTGTGGTGGTATGGGTAAGTTTAAGGGTAAAGTTAGGGACAGGTGTGGTGGTATGGGTCAGTTTAAGGGTAAAGTTAGGGACAGGTGTGGTGGTATGGGTCAATTTAAGGGTAAAGTTAGAGACAGGTGTGGTGGTATGGGTCAGTTTAAGGGTAAAGTTAGAGACAGGTGTGGTGGTATGGGTCAGTTTAAGGGGAAAGTTAGGGACAGGTGTGGTGTATGAGTCAGTTTAAGGGTAAAGTTAGGGACAGGTGTGGTGGTATGGGTCAGTTTAAGGGTAAAGTTAGGGACAGGTGTGGTGGTATGGGTCAGTTTAAGGGTAAAGTTAGGGACAGGTGTGGTTGTATGGGTCAGTTTAAGGGTAAAGTTAGGGACAGGTGTGGTGGAATGGGTCAGTTTAAGGGTAAAGTTAGGGACAGGTGTGGTGGTATGGGTCAGTTTAAGAGTTAGGGACAGGTGTGGTGGTATGGGTCAGTTTAAGAGTTAGGGACAGGTGTGGTGGTATGGGTCAGTTTAAGGGTAAAGTTAGGGACAGGTGTGGTGGTATGGGTCAGTTTAAGGGTTAAGTTATAGACAGGTGTGGTGGTATGGGTCAGTTTAAGGGTTAAGTTATAGACAGGTGTGGTGGTGTAACAACAACGACTAATGAGTTTAATGTCTCGGGGAATAATTAACTCAAAAGGGATTTAATATTCAATATTCATGAATTTATGAATATGATTTGCCAGTTGTTCATTACGTATTAAAATTTTCCGATAGGGAAAATTGTTTAATTAAATACAAGTAACCCTTTACGGAATTGCTTGAAATTATCCTACTAAGTTTGTCCTGCAAATTAGTCATAGACTTTTCAAATCAATTCTCAATAAAGGGATTACTGCTTTACGAGCGCATAAGAAACATTAACTTTACTGATCAGGATAAGTTCAATATTTCAAATGGTCATACAGTTTACTTTACTAACATAGTAGCATAAGCAGTTAGGTAACGTTTAGATCGCAAGTTTCATTGACTTTGTGTATGTGGCAGAATAACAGATTCAACTCATTAAATGTCTTTTGAAGGTTTAATAAACACAGACTAAAAATAACACTACAATTCACACAGAAAGTACATACTAAATATGCATCAAGAGAGTAGAAGTATAGATATTAACGAAAGAATACATAAAAGAGAATAAGGAATAGACTGAAGTTAGAGAGAGATAAAAGAGAGAGAGAGAGACAAAGAGAGAGGGAGAGAGAGAGACAAAGAGAGTGGGGGAGGGTAAGAAACAGCTTTCCTTCAGTTCAACCAAATACGACCTTCACGGAGTTAATTTATCCCAACGGGAGAATAACACACCCTCTTTACAGCAGTAAGAATAAGAATACTTGCATTCTTTTTGGTTTCGTTTTGGCTTCTCGCTTGTGTGCGTATGTGTCTCTGCGTGTCTCTGCGTGTCCGGCGGTCCTTTCCGAGGTTGGGAGGGAAGCGGCTGTTTGCTTTAGCGATGCTTCGTGTTCTTGAAGATCGGATTGTAGAAGAGAAGATTTTTGGAAGAGATGAGGCCTGCTTGGAGGGCCTGCATTGGTGGCATGGCTTAAGTGCCAGCCCCCCCCCGTGGGTGTTGGCTCCCACAGGAGAGAGTTGAAGAAGTGAAGAGAGCGGAGTAAGAGAACAGGGTAAGAGGGAAGAGCCTGTCTTCACTGGTCTTTTTAAGGTCTGGAAATAGTCCCACCCTCCAGGGTTAGACTTAACCAATGAGAGTGTTGGGATTTCCCGGCGGGAAATTCCTCAGCAGAATTTATAGCTCTTTGTTTAAAAGTTGGACTCAGTGGGTCTCTGAGTTCTTCATACTATAATTAATGCAACAAACACACACTGCATTTTCTGAATAAGTGATATACATGGAAGTGTAAGTCGTGAAGTGAGCATTAATTTGATAGGAGACATGACATATATGAGGTTATCTGAACTAGTACTTTGTTAAGACAAAGACAAAAAGATGCAAAATACCATACAGAATAAACATTTTACAAGACAGTTATGTGTTTACATATAATGTCCTGGGGTGCATGTTCATTTATAGATGGTTTGTCTATAATTTGAGGCAAAAGCTCTGTGTCTTAAACTCTTTGTGTATAAGACTTCATGTGGCCACATTCTTTCCGGCCATAAAAAGATCTTATCAGATGGTTTCCAGGGTGACTGAAGAATCTCCCTCTGTTGTGTTGGGGGAAGGTATGCTAGTGAGCACAACTTTCAAAACATATTTGTTAAATGTAACTGGCGATTGTGTGTTTGATTCGCCTGAGTCGCTACATAATCCCCCCTTTCGCTAGTTGTTGTCCCTCCTATGGACAACAACGAGCGATATCAAAGATTCAGGAAGATCAGACACACCATAGCCATGTTAGGCTCCAGTTGTTTGTGTCTCCTGAAGTGATGGTCGTTCCACGGCAGATAAGGCAGACAGTAGCCCAGTTCAGGTCTCTGTGCTTGTGCAGCAGGTGTCGAGGCAGCAGGTGCCCTGACGGTGCGTCACCTGTCATCCAGAAGTCCGTTTGTGTGGTGCAGGTGTGCTGTGGGCTTTCTGCAGCCCTGGGTGGAACCATGTTCCTCGCAATGGCCAGTCAGTCCTTTAGGTCTCCTGCCTAGGAAGATGGACTGTGCATCTTGACACTTTTATGTCCTATGCTGACTAGGAACTTTTCCAGAGGGTGCCTCGCATTGTGGCCAGGCTGGGTGCCTTCTGGTGATCCACTTTGGTTTCTCTGTTTCAAAGTTCAAAGTCATTGGGGTTTTGAGAATCCCTTCAGAGGCGGCCTTGTGTTCGTTAAAGGCCTTCTTTCTCAAATCACATGCATGACATAGTGTGGGGCTTGGCAGTATTGCCTACAAGGTGACTACCTGGTGTTGGAGGAGAAGGTTCTTGAAGCTGGTATAAGGTTAGGCAGAGGGCTTGGGCTCCTCCCCCCTTTTGCGTTTGTGTGCAGGGCTGGAGGAGCTTGCGCTGCTGATGTGAAGTTCCGGAGAGTACGTCTTTCTTTTGAGGATTCATTTGCAGTTGGTGATCAGCAGTCCAGGTTGCTCTCTCAGTACGATGCCCGAGGCTGGACCCGGTGTGATGATGTCTGGTGATGGCTGGCCTCTGATTGTCTGGAGGCACAGGAGCATGATCACGGCCGCGTTTCTTAGGCATTTCCAGATCTGTTGCATGGCCTCAGTAGTGAAGTGGATGCCTCTGTCTGAGTTGATTCTCAGTGGCAATCTTGACAGGAAAAAGATGTGATTCATCAGGTGGTATGCCGTGGTCTGGGCGGTGTCGTTGGGTGCTGGTTGACACTCCACCCACTTGGTAAACTGGCACACCACTGTGAGAAAGTACTTTTTGCCTTTTGTGGACCTGGGCAGGGGTTCTACCCGGTCGATTTGTAGGTTTGACCATGGGAACGTGGTCCCTCTGTGTTGCAGTGGGGCTCTGTGGCTCGGGTTTGCTGGTTGGAACTGGCAGCGAACTAGCCATTCTCTAACATACTCTGTCGTCTCTTGATGCATCCCAGGCCAATATGCCACCTGTTTCAGTGTGTCATACGTGGCTCTGGTGCCGTGGTGTCCAGCACATGGTGTGTTGTGGGCGTACATTAGCATCACCCCCCTTTGCGACCGTGGCACTACAAGCTGTGGCGCTGTGTTGCCATCGGGTGCACACCAGAGAATGTTGTCCATAATACGCATCATGTGTCTGGAGTTATGTAGATGCTTGTGGCTAGAGTCATCAATGAGCTCAGAGTCAGTGATAGGGTGGTTGGAGGGGTCTGAGAGGTGGTCAAGAATTGTCTTTATTGCAGTGTCAGAGGTTTGCATATCCGCAATATCGTTGTTGGAAATTTGCGGAGTTAGCGATAGCAGCTGCAAGGCCGGCATTGTAGCCGGTGTCGATCGCTTGCTGTAGGTTAGCACTGCAACAATGGGGCTGGATGTGGGGTGCGGGGGTGCCCACATGTCGCCGTGTGGTGTGTTTTTACTGATTGTATTGCACAGTGGTAGACTTTTTGTTGAGTTGTCTGCCCACAGTGCAGGGATACTGTTCGTTGTGACAATGTCATTCAGCTGTAGGTCATTCATGACCTGGGGGCAGAAGGCATCAGAGTCTTTGGATAGCTGAAATGTGCAAATTAGCGAATTTGAACTTGCCTTTGGGGCTGAAGCTGTGTTGTCACAGTGTGCTGCAGGGGGTCCCGTGGCCTTTGTGACCTGGCAGTCTGGCTCTGTGGGAGTTCCCGTGACCTCTGTGACTTGACAGTCTTGCTCAGACGATGTGTGTGTCTGAAGGGGCAGAGGGTCACGCACTTGAGCCCAGACTTTCAGCTGTTTGAAGTCCAGTACGGGTTCGAAGCGGTCCAGCAGGTCTTTTCCGATGAGAAACGGATAAGTGTTCATAGGGGAGATATAGACTGGGTGTATCAGCCTCATAGGTCCAATTGTCAGGTGGATGGAAGCTACGTGCTTGAGCTGGATGTCGTTTTGGCTATACGACTGCACATTTAGCTTACAAGTGTGAAGGTTAAGGGTGCGATTTTTCCTCTGTGCTTCAAATCTGAGTCTTTCAAACAGTTGGGCGGATATAAGCGTGAGGTCGGAGCCAGTGTCAACTAGGGCTTCGAGCTTAAATTCCCTTTCCATAGTGATAGTCATATAGAGTTTTCGAGCCATCCCCTTCTCGATTAGGTTTCCCAGGAGTCTTGGTGTGGGGACCTGTATGTTGCTTGATAAGCCGTCTGGATATGTGTCAAGTGTCTCATTATGCGTGCAAACAATCAAAGCAGCGCTTTTTGGTACGCTGGGCTGCCCCATGTTGCTGTCTTGATTAGAGGCTGTTGCTGTCAGCTGTCGTGTGGGTGTGCTGCTGACGTGTGGGGGTGCAACAGTTATTACACTAGTCCGTGGTTGGGGAACAGTGTTCAGGGTGGATGATTCAGTTGCAGGAAGGGCGGGAAGGTTGATTTCAGGTATCATGTCTAGTCGTGCTGTACCTGGTCCGTCCTTCTTGTCTTCCTTGTGAGGTTTCTGTCGGAGGAGCTCTTTCAGGATCTTTATGAGCTCTGTAACTTCAGAAGCAGCTACACTGTCTTTGCCAGACGTGGGTTCAGGTCTGGGCCTACCATTGTCCCGTCGAGAGTGGCCTCTTCGCTGGCTTTCTGGGCGAGGCGGGTCCCAGGCTCCTTCAGAGCGATCGCTCTGGTACCGTGGACGGTCGCCATTATGACCACGCTGCCCTCTGCTGGCTTGGAGTGGTTTGGACTCTCTGTTGACGGGTCGGTAACTGTGGTTCTGTTTGGCACCCTCTAGGGTTAGCTCTGGGTGGTGCACAGAGACAGGGCAGATGGTGGGCTGTTTTACAGTCTTTTCAGAAATGGTTTTCTGTTTAACGTAAGCTTTGTGAGCCAAGTCTCTTAACTGTTGCGTGCCCATGCTGCGCGGGCACGCCAGCACCCCCAGGTGGTAACTGATGGTAGGGTGCAGGTTTCGGAGGAAAAGAGTTTTGAAGTTGATGTCCTCTTCCATGCCTGGGTCGTTACGTGTCCCGAAGTAGGCACGTCGCAGTCTGTTATAAAAGTTCTGTGAGGTCTCACGTCGAGCTTGCTTGAGGTCCATGGCAGTGATGAACCCCTGGTCTGACTCGGGATCGGAGTACTCACGAATTAGAGCTTGTCGTAGATGCCAGTAGTCCGCTTTGATGGCCTCTAGTTGTCGATCCAGAAAGCTGCGTACGTCACGATTAGACATGGCCCTGAGCAGGTACAGTCTGTCCCAGTTGTTCGCGTGAGCGACAGTTTGCAAATAAAAGTCTATGTCTTTTAAGTATGCGTGGACATCGTGTCCTCCTGCCGGGTCTGGGCTGAAGGTAGGAATATTTCTGGCCAGCTTGTCAAGGTTCTTTGAAGCTTCGTGGCTGTTGACCTTGACTTCCTGGAAGGGCGTCCTTTCCTTTGCTGCTGACGGGGATTCGTGGAGACTGGCGGGTGCTCTTTTAAACAGGGGGCTGTCATTCCCCTTCGTAGCTCTTGCTTCGTGGCTAAAATGTGCGGAGTAACTGGTCAGGGGAAACTGTGTGTTGTGTGTTTCCCCCTTCCGGTAACGTTGCACTATATATGATTGTCTCAGTTCTCTTTGCACCATGTCAAGTTCATCTTTGAGCTCGTGTCTTTGCTGGATGAGCTCGTCGATCTCGGCTTGTGCCGACTGCAAATGTTTTGCATAGACTTTAGCTTTAATGTCTCTGTCTTTAAGTTCATCAGTGGTTCTCTCCAGGAGGGATTCGCCACGCCGAAGCTTTTCGTCGAGTTGTTTCCTGGCGTCTTTCTCTGTCTGTACTCGTCGGTCGGTGTCACGACGGAGCTCCTTCAGGGTCTTTTGAAGTCTTTCTATTTCTTTTCTTTGTTCTTTGTCTGTTTCGTCGTCTTTCTCTGTGTCCAGAAGCTGATCTAGACGAAGCTGGGTGAGGGCTTGGTCTCTCCGGGCCTCCTCAGCTTGAAGCTTTAGCGTTGCTGCCTCCTGTTCCAGGTTGGCGTAGCTCCCTTCGCTTAGCCGTGCCTGTGCGATGAGGACGTGGGCGAGGCTTCCGAGGATCTTGGCCACTTCCTTGTTGGAGTAGCTCTGCGTGGGGTCGTGTGTCATCAGCTGGTCTAGCTCGGTGTCCAGTTGTTCCTGGTTCAGCTGTCCCAGACTTCCTTGACTGGTGGCCGTTAGCGCTTCCAGCCATGTCGTTAGGCGGTCCCACGGGACGGCGGAACTGGGTGCACGGAACATTACTGCGGACGAAAGAAACACAGCACACACACACACACACAGAGAGAGAGCCAATGCAAGCTTGTTCTAAGCTAATGAGCTATCGTACGGATAGCTGGAAATTTTGGCTAACTGATGTAGACAGTTAGATAATTAGACAATTTAGACAATTAGGTGGGCGGTAGCCCTGGTTGTCACTTGGTGAACTGCTGCTCGGTCGTCCCGGGACTATCTAATTCTCCTTGGGGTCTCTTGGTGAACTGAAAGAAACACAATCGTGATAGTCCAACAGTGAGGATAGGAAAGAGCACAGGGGAAACAAACACAAGATGAATTGGTCTGTAATGAAAGGAATGTCAGCGTGCGCGCCGGGAGTGTTAGGGAAAATTAATAGGCTTAATGCTCAAGATATACTAAAATTCGGCTTGTACTATGGGTTATCCCATTTAGCTCATCCGGGGTGAATTGAGGTCGCTTAAGTGGAAGATTAAATATCAAGAGCAATTTAGAAAAAGGCAAAAGTTTCTGTCAAGTAGTGATAAAACAAAAAGCACTTTTGATACCGTTTGTAATTACCAGACTGAGCTTTATTCCCAATGGGAGGGGAACAGAAAAACTTTTGCAGAGAAAAATAAAAATAAAAATTTAATAAAAAAAAAAATTAATTAAAATTAAAAATTAAAATTAAAAATTAAAATAAAATTATAAATAAAATAAAATAAAATAAAAGAATTAGAAGCTCAACTTAATTCAAATTAAATTCAAAGCAAGTTTAAATGAAATTTAAATAAGCCTGTAAGGAAAATCAAATAAAAGAAAGCCAATCAAAAATCTTATCCTATAACGATTAATCTCTAAGTGGGAGTTATCCAAATAAAAGAATTAATCAGAAAGGGAGTAGGGATTTAGTGTTGCGCTGACTTAACAGGGTATAGCCACACGGTGGCGTCCTTCCTTCCAATTGGACTGTCTGTGACTTAAACCTAATTTCACTTTGGGTTAGAGGAAGTTATGTTTCTTTTTAAACTTCAAATTCGAATAAGGGTGTTTATTCAGCGAGAAAGGAGATTTGGTTGTTGCTAGAAAAATTGTATAAATGAAACTGTGTACAACAGTAAGCAATAAACAATTTATAGGCTCAAACTTATTTTGTTAAGGCAGAATCAAATAACGGAGAGTGAAACTATCCGAATTTATCCACACGATGGCGCTATTGCGCCCGCCCTAGACTACAGTTAGTTAGGCGGAAATGCTCACCAGATGGCTTTGTCTGGTTCTAGAGTCGCCCTCCGGCGTGCTGCAAGCGGCGTTGCAATTCTTGAGTCGCCCTCTGGCGGTTTGCAAGCGGCGTTGCAATTTCTGAGTCGCCTTCGCGTTTTGCAAGCGGCGTTGCAATTCTTGAGTCGCCCTCTGGCGGTTTGCAAGCGGCGTTGCAATTTCTGGGTCGCCCTGGCGTTCTGCACTTTACTGGCTTTTGCAGATCACTTACAAATGACTGGTGCTCTAGATGCACGACTAACAAAACGGGTGAACGCAGGAATTTTCCGTCTGCCTATTCACGCATTTTACATGGACTCCAATAGACATTTATCAATATGGCTGACGGTTTTCAGCATCTCTGATTCAAATGTTTTAGGTCTCAAGTCTTTGGTTAGCTAAGCCAGACTTAAACCAGGAGTTATCGTTTATCTTAACGATATAATAATTATTCTGAGGCCCCTTATATTGTACAGGAGAGTCTCGCCCTGTCCCAATCTTCCGCAATGATAGAAACTTTCCGTAGTTCAGATCAAGCGGGATAACGCAACGTACGTGTCTACAGACTTCATCAAAATCTCATTATTTTGATGGAACACATAATATATTGCTCGAGTCAAATGTATGGGTTTCCTACAATACATTTGTTTGGAAATCACGCGGATAAAACCTATTGCGCCTACGGCTGCAGGGGGTTTCGGAGATCACGCGGATTTTCGTACCGTTCATATTTTTATTAATATAATCCGGCTACTTCAACATTTCTCAGCATCTGTTTATGCTTGGGTTCGCTTTGCGCGTACCGTTCATAATTCACCAAACAACAACAAAACAAAAACGAAACAAAACGCGCGTGCAGGTTATTAATACCTCAAAAATACACAATGAATAGAATATGAATATCATTCACACATACACAAACGTTTGAAACTTGCCCGCATTCTCCACCAAATACATGTAACAACAACGACTAATGAGTTTAATGTCTCGGGGAATAATTAACTCAAAAGGGATTTAATATTCAATATTCATGAATTTATGAATATGATTTGCCAGTTGTTCATTACGTATTAAAATTTTCCGATAGGGAAAATTGTTTAATTAAATACAAGTAACCCTTTACGGAATTGCTTGAAATTATCTTACTAAGTTTGTCCTGCAAATTAGTTATAGACTTTTCAAATCAATTCTCAATAAAGGGATTACTGCTTTACGAGCGCATAAGAAACATTAACTTTACTGATCAGGATAAGTTCAATATTTCAAATGGTCATACAGTTTACTTTACTAACATAGTAGCATAAGCAGTTAGGTAACGTTTAGATCGCAAGTTTCATTGACTTTGTGTATGTGGCAGAATAACAGATTCAACTCATTAAATGTCTTTTGAAGGTTTAATAAACACAGACTAAAAATAACACTACAATTCACACAGAAAGTACATACTAAATATGCATCAAGAGAGTAGAAGTATAGATATTAACGAAAGAATACATAAAAGAGAATAATGAATAGACTGAAGTTAGAGAGAGATAAAAGAGAGAGAGAGAGACAAAGAGAGAGGGAGAGAGAGAGACAAAGAGAGTGGGGGAGGGTAAGAAACAGCTTTCCTTCAGTTCAACCAAATACGACCTTCACGGAGTTAATTTATCCCAACGGGAGAATAACACACCCTCTTTACAGCAGTAAGAATAAGAATACTTGCATTCTTTTTGGTTTCGTTTTGGCTTCTCGCTTGTGTGCGTATGTGTCTCTGCGTGTCTCTGCGTGTCCGGCGGTCCTTTCCGAGGTTGGGAGGGAAGCGGCTGTTTGCTTTAGCGATGCTTCGTGTTCTTGAAGATCGGATTGTAGAAGAGAAGATTTTTGGAAGAGATGAGGCCTGCTTGGAGGGCCTGCATTGGTGGCATGGCTTAAGTGCCAGCCCCCCCCCCGTGGGTGTTGGCTCCCACAGGAGAGAGTTGAAGAAGTGAAGAGAGCGGAGTAAGAGAACAGGGTAAGAGGGAAGAGCCTGTCTTCACTGGTCTTTTTAAGGTCTGGAAATAGTCCCACCCTCCAGGGTTAGACTTAACCAATGAGAGTGTTGGGATTTCCCGGCGGGAAATTCCTCAGCAGAATTTATAGCTCTTTGTTTAAAAGTTGGACTCAGTGGGTCTCTGAGTTCTTCATACTATAATTAATGCAACAAACACACACTGCATTTTCTGAATAAGTGATATACATGGAAGTGTAAGTCGTGAAGTGAGCATTAATTTGATAGGAGACATGACATATATGAGGTTATCTGAACTAGTACTTTGTTAAGACAAAGACAAAAAGATGCAAAATACCATACAGAATAAACATTTTACAAGACAGTTATGTGTTTACATATAATGTCCTGGGGTGCATGTTCATTTATAGATGGTTTGTCTATAATTTGAGGCAAAAGCTCTGTGTCTTAAACTCTTTGTGTATAAGACTTCATGTGGCCACATTCTTTCCGGCCATAAAAAGATCTTATCAGATGGTTTCCAGGGTGACTGAAGAATCTCCCTCTGTTGTGTTGGGGGAAGGTATGCTAGTGAGCACAACTTTCAAAACATATTTGTTAAATGTAACTGGCGATTGTGTGTTTGATTCGCCTGAGTCGCTACAGTGGTATGGGTCAGTTTAAGGGTTAAGTTATAGACAGGTGTGGTGGTATGGGTCAGTTTAAGGGTAAAGTTAGGGACAGGTGTGGTGGTATGGGTAAGTTTAAGGGTAAAGTTAGGGACAGGTGTGGTGGTATGGGTCAGTTTAAGAGTAAAGTTAGGGACAGGTGTGGTGGTATGGGTCAGTTTAAGGGTAAAGTTAGTGCCAGTTGTGGTGGTATGGGTCAGTTTAAGGGTAAAGTTAGAGACAGGTGTGGTGGTATGGGTCAGTTTAAGGGTAAAGTTAGAGACAGGTGTGGTGGTATGGGTCAGTTTAAGGGTAAAGTTAGAGACAGGTGTGGTGGTATGGGTCAGTTTAAGGGTAAAGTTAGAGACAGGTGTGGTGGTATGGGTCAGTTTAAGGGTAAAGTTAGAGACAGGTGTGGTGGTATGGGTCAGTTTAAGGGTAAAGTTAGGGACAGGTGTGGTGTATGAGTCAGTTTAAGGGTAAAGTTAGGGACAGGTGTGGTGGTATGGGTCAGTTTAAGAGTAAAGTTAGGGACAGGTGTGGTGGTATGGGTCAGTTTAAGGGTAAAGTTAGGGACAGGTGTGGTGGTATGGGTCAGTTTAAGGGTAAAGTTAGGACAGGTGTGGTGGTATGGGTCAGTTTAAGGGTAAAGTTAGGGACAGGTGTGGTGGTATGGGTCAGTTTAAGGGTAGAGTTAGGGACAGGTGTGGTGGTATGGGTCAGTTTAAGGGTAAAGTTAGTGCCAGGTGTGGTGGTATGGGTCAGTTTAAGGGTAAAGTTAGAGACAGGTGTGGTGGTATGGGTCAGTTTAAGAGTAAAGTTAGGGACAGGTGTGGTGTATAGGTCAGTTTAAGGGTAAAGTTAGAGACAGGTGTGGTGGTATGGGTCAGTTTAAGGGTAAAGTTAGGGACAGGTGTGGTGTATGGGTCAGTTTAAGGGTAAAGTTAGGGACAGGTGTGGTGGTATGGGTCAGTTTAAGAGTAAAGTTAGGGACAGGTGTGGTGTATGGGTCAGTTTAAGGGTAAAGTTAGGGGCAGGTGTGGTGGTATGGGCCAGTTTAAGGGTAAAGTTAGGGACAGGTGTGGTGGTATGGGTCAGTTTAAGGGTTAAGTTAGGGACAGGTGTAGTTGTATGGGTCAGTTTAAGGGTAAAGTTAGGGACAGGTGTGGTGGTATGGGTCAGTTTAAGGGTAAAGTTAGGGACAGGTGTGGTGGTATGGGTCAGTTTAAGAGTAAAGTTAGGGACAGGTGTGGTGGTGTGGGTCAGTTTAAGGGTAAAGTTAGGGACAGGTGTGGTGGTGTGGGTCAGTTTAAGGGTAAAGTTAGGGATAGGTGTGGTGGTATGGGTCAGTTTAAGGGTAAAGTTAGGGACAGGTGTGGTGGTATGGGTCAGTTTAAGGGTAAAGTTAGGGACAGATGTGGTGGTATGGGTCAGTTTAAGGGTAAAGTTAGGGACAGGTGTGGTTGTATGGCGTCATCAAACAACACTTTTGTTATGAATAGGTGCCCTCTAGCAAACGGAAAAATACATAGTGCAGCTTTATGCAATCAATTAACCAAATTGTTCTCACTCACAGCTACTCCTGGAGCAGCGACAACAACCGAGACCAGACCAGCTCAAAACACAACTGAGGGTGGAAATACAAGCAGCCAACCAACACAAATACTCACTACAGGTGTAGAGCAAGGTGAGAGATGCGCTCACTGTGAATAGTTTTGATGCGGTTACAATGACTGATAGCTCTGTTTTGAAATAATTTGTATTGTTTGTGTCATTCATTAGCTTGTGTGCATATTCCAGACAAACCGTGCACTAGTGGTGGGGATTTTTCAGTTACTATATCGGTCCCACTTTATATTAGGTGGCCTTAACTACTATGTACTTACATCAAAAAATAAGTACAGTGTAGTTATTGTGTTCATATTTTATTGTCAAAAACTTTTGCTGATATTGAGGTGGGATGGGTAAAGTTAGGGACAGGTGTGGTGGTATGGGTCAGTTTAAGGGTAAAGTTAGGGACAGGTGTGGTGGTATGGGTCAGTTTAAGGGTAAAGTTAGGGACAGGTGTGGTGGTATGGGTCAGTTTAAGGGTAAAGTTAGGGACAGGTGTGGTGGTATGGGTCAGTTTAAGGGTAAAGTTAGGGACAGGTGTGGTGGTATGGGTCAGTTTAAGGGTAAAGTTAGAGACAGGTGTGGTGGTATGGGTAAGTTTAAGGGTAAAGTTAGGGACAGGTGTGGTGGTATGGGTAAGTTTAAGGGTAAAGTTAGGGACAGGTGTGGTGGTATGGGTCAGTTTAAGGGTAAAGTTAGGGACAGGTGTGGTGGTATGGGTCAATTTAAGGGTAAAGTTAGAGACAGGTGTGGTGGTATGGGTCAATTTAAGGGTAAAGTTAGAGACAGGTGTGGTGGTATGGGTCAGTTTAAGGGGAAAGTTAGGGACAGGTGTGGTGGAATGGGTCAGTTTAAGGGTAAAGTTAGGGACAGGTGTGGTGGTATGGGTCAGTTTAAGGGTAAAGTTAGGGACAGGTGTGGTTGTATGGGTCAGTTTAAGGGTAAAGTTAGGGACAGGTGTGGTGGAATGGGTCAGTTTAAGGGTAAAGTTAGGGACAGGTGTGGTGGTATGGGTCAGTTTAAGAGTTAGGGACAGGTGTGGTGGTATGGGTCAGTTTAAGAGTTAGGGACAGGTGTAGCGGTATGGGTCAGTTTAAGGGTAAAGTTAGGGACAGGTGTGGTGGTATGGGTCAGTTTAAGGGTAAAGTTAGGGACAGGTGTGGTGGTATGGGTCAGTTTAAGGGTAAAGTTAGGGACAGGTGTGGTGGTATGGGTCAGTTTAAGGGTAAAGTTAGGGACAGGTGTGGTGTATGGGTCAGTTTAAGGGTAAAGTTAGAGACAGGTGTGGTGGTTTGGGTCAGTTTAAGAGTAAAGTTAGGGACAGGTGTGGTGGTATGGGTCAGTTTAAGGGTAAAGTTAGGGACAGGTGTGGTGGTATGGGTCAGTTTAAGGGTAAAGTTATAGACAGGTGTGGTGGTATGGGTCAGTTTAAGAGTAAAGTTAGGGACAGGTGTGGTGGTGTGGGTCAGTTTAAGGGTAAAGTTAGGGACAGGTGTGGTGGTATGGGTCAGTTTAAGGGTAAAGTTGGGGACAGGTGTGGTGGTATGGGTAAGTTTAAGGGTAAAGTTAGGGACAGGTGTGGTGGTATGGGTCAGTTAAGGGTAAAGTTAGGGACAGGTGTGGTGGTATGGGTCAGTTTAAGGGTAAAGTTAGAGACAGGTGTGGTGGTATGGGTCAGTTTAAGGGTAAAGTTAGGGACAGGTGTGGTGGTATGGGTCAGTTTAAGGGTAAAGTTAGGGACAGGTGTGGTGGTGTGGGTCAGTTTAAGGGTAAAGTTAGGGACAGGTGTGGTGGTATGGGTCAGTTTAAGGGTAAAGTTAGGGATAGGTGTGGTGTATGGGTCAGTTTAAGGGTAAAGTTAGGGACAGGTGTGGTGGTATGGGTAAGTTTAAGGGTAAAGTTAGGGACAGGTGTGGTGGTATGGGTAAGTTTAAGGGTAAAGTTAGGGACAGGTGTGGTGGTATGGGTCAGTTTAAGGGTAAAGTTAGGGACAGGTGTGGTGGTATGGGTCAGTTTAAGGGTAAAGTTAGGGACAGGTGTGGTGGTATGGGTCAGTTTAAGGGTAAAGTTAGAGACAGGTGTGGTGGTATGGGTAAGTTTAAGGGTAAAGTTAGGGACAGGTGTGGTGGTATGGGTAAGTTTAAGGGTAAAGTTAGGGACAGGTGTGGTGGTATGGGTCAGTTTAAGGGTAAAGTTAGGGACAGGTGTGGTGGTATGGGTCAATTTAAGGGTAAAGTTAGAGACAGGTGTGGTGGTATGGGTCAATTTAAGGGTAAAGTTAGAGACAGGTGTGGTGGTATGGGTCAGTTTAAGGGGAAAGTTAGGGACAGGTGTGGTGGAATGGGTCAGTTTAAGGGTAAAGTTAGGGACAGGTGTGGTGGTATGGGTCAGTTTAAGGGTAAAGTTAGGGACAGGTGTGGTTGTATGGGTCAGTTTAAGGGTAAAGTTAGGGACAGGTGTGGTGGAATGGGTCAGTTTAAGGGTAAAGTTAGGGACAGGTGTGGTGGTATGGGTCAGTTTAAGAGTTAGGGACAGGTGTGGTGGTATGGGTCAGTTTAAGAGTTAGGGACAGGTGTAGCGGTATGGGTCAGTTTAAGGGTAAAGTTAGGGACAGGTGTGGTGGTATGGGTCAGTTTAAGGGTAAAGTTAGGGACAGGTGTGGTGGTATGGGTCAGTTTAAGGGTAAAGTTAGGGACAGGTGTGGTGGTATGGGTCAGTTTAAGGGTAAAGTTAGGGACAGGTGTGGTGTATGGGTCAGTTTAAGGGTAAAGTTAGAGACAGGTGTGGTGGTTTGGGTCAGTTTAAGAGTAAAGTTAGGGACAGGTGTGGTGGTATGGGTCAGTTTAAGGGTAAAGTTAGGGACAGGTGTGGTGGTATGGGTCAGTTTAAGGGTAAAGTTATAGACAGGTGTGGTGGTATGGGTCAGTTTAAGAGTAAAGTTAGGGACAGGTGTGGTGGTGTGGGTCAGTTTAAGGGTAAAGTTAGGGACAGGTGTGGTGGTATGGGTCAGTTTAAGGGTAAAGTTGGGGACAGGTGTGGTGGTATGGGTAAGTTTAAGGGTAAAGTTAGGGACAGGTGTGGTGGTATGGGTCAGTTAAGGGTAAAGTTAGGGACAGGTGTGGTGGTATGGGTCAGTTTAAGGGTAAAGTTAGAGACAGGTGTGGTGGTATGGGTCAGTTTAAGGGTAAAGTTAGGGACAGGTGTGGTGGTATGGGTCAGTTTAAGGGTAAAGTTAGGGACAGGTGTGGTGGTGTGGGTCAGTTTAAGGGTAAAGTTAGGGACAGGTGTGGTGGTATGGGTCAGTTTAAGGGTAAAGTTAGGGATAGGTGTGGTGTATGGGTCAGTTTAAGGGTAAAGTTAGGGACAGGTGTGGTGGTATGGGTCAGTTTAAGGGTAAAGTTAGGGACAGGTGTGGTGTATGGGTCAGTTTAAGGGTAAAGTTAGGGACAGGTGTGGTGGTATGGGTCAGTTTAAGGGTAAAGTTAGGGACAGGTGTGGTGGTATGGGTCAGTTTAAGGGTAAAGTTAGGGATAGGTGTGGTGTATGGGTCAGTTTAAGGGTAAAGTTAGGGACAGGTGTGGTGGTATGGGTCAGTTTAAGGGTAAAGTTAGGGATAGGTGTGGTGTATGGGTCAGTTTAAGGGTAAAGTTAGGGACAGGTGTGGTGGTATGGGTCAGTTTAAGGGTAAAGTTAGGGATAGGTGTGGTGTATGGGTCAGTTTAAGGGTAAAGTTAGGGATAGGTGTGGTGTATGGGTCAGTTTAAGGGTAAAGTTAGGGACAGGTGTGGTGGTATGGGTCAGTTTAAGGGTAAAGTTAGGGATAGGTGTGGTGTATGGGTCAGTTTAAGGGTAAAGTTAGGGACAGGTGTGGTGGTATGGGTCAGTTTAAGGGTAAAGTTAGGGATAGGTGTGGTGTATGGGTCAGTTTAAGGGTAAAGTTAGGGATAGGTGTGGTGTATGGGTCAGTTTAAGGGTAAAGTTAGGGACAGGTGTGGTGGTATGTGTAACCATAAAATGGCCCTGATATGTCACTAGACATTAAGAAATCATGTTAATTTCAAATACTTTTATCACTGACAACAGTATTGAACGGCCAGGATAAAAGTTGTTGTTGCATCCCTCAACTGATGTTGACATGTTGTGTTTTGGCCTGAAGCTCCACCCTCCATCTATCGACCAATCACAGAGTCAGTAGTGTTTGGGCATCCGGGTTGCCAGATATGCTCTAGTTACCACAGCTGCAGCTACAAACATTCCTGCTGGATCCTGCAGCCAATCTGGCAACCTTGAGTCAGGGGGAGGGGGGAGAGGGATTGCAGTACCAGTTTTGGCCGCAATCTTACATACACTTCCTTTAAATGTAAGTTACTTAATATTTCCTTCTAACTGTTGTATCGCACTCAGTTGTGGGCCATCTATTGTAATATTGCAGAAGAAAAATAGTTGTAATAGTCTTAGAAGGTTCTATGGAACCTTAAAGGGTTCTGTCAGGTGCTTTATGTAAAACCATTTAGGGGTTAAGATGGAAAGGATCTCAAGCTGACTAGCTGAAGACATTACTGTATAGCTACACCATTAATATGGTATTTCCTTGAAAATAAATTCCAATGAACTCTGTAGGAGAGTTAAATATGGCAATTCATCTGGTGAGTAATAAAAATGGCATCTCTGCGTCGCTTTTACTGCATTTCACATATCCTTCAGATCTTGCCAGCACCTACAAGCCAAGCCAATGGAGATTCAGGTTTTATTACAAGCTCTGTCGCATTCTCTGTTTGCCTGCAGGCTCTCCACCCTAAATTTGGCGGCGGGTGATTTAGCTACTCCGTGTCAAACGTTCTTGCTTGTTGTATAACTAACCTATGCCATACTCACACACACCACACAAAGTAGCCAAAGCAACTTTTCTCTGTTTACAGATATGAAGAGGCATGCATAGGTGGGTAATGTATGCAATTTTCCACGAAAACCATTTTAAAATATAAACACGTATAACAGGCTTAGTTAATATCACAAAAAGAAGAAAAAACATTAAACATGAAAGTATTATGCAATCATTTCTCCTTTTAAACCTTTTTGGCATACAAAGTTATTTAAACAGCCTTACACTGTTAAGAATAATGTAACTAATACATTCTGCCTTGATCAGACGTTTCTAAAGGTTCAATAAATAGTGCCTAGATACAGAATGATTCATTACAGATTTAAATAATGTAGGCTATAATCTTATCCAGTTGTCCTTATTTCTTCCACATACGATTTAGTAGGCTGTAATCGATATTTTTGTCCAATCATCCCAAAGATAACCTGATTCTGGTTCATGAGAACCTGACATGGATGGAAGCTGTGAGTTACTGCAGAAAGCACCATGTGGACCTGATCTCCATTCACAGTGAGGAGCTTCAGAACAGGGTAGCGAAAAGAGCCATCCATGCCTCCACTTCTCACTTATGGCTGGGTCTCCGTTACACCTGCACCTTCAACTTCTGGTTCTGGGTAAACGACAGCGAAACAGGCTGCTACCAGAACTGGGCGTCTGGCCATGGGCCACGTGGTTATGAGGAGTGTGGGCTGTCAGGAGCTATGGAGTCCACTGGGGGGCACCGTTGGGTCGGGAGGCCGGAGAGTGAAAGGCTGAATTTCATCTGCCAGTTATGTGCTGATGATACACTATATTAGCTAACACTCTATCCCAGAAAGAGGAGACTGCTAAATTAAAATACTATTTTTATTGTATTGTTTATGTGTATTTGTTAATTGTATGATGTACTACACATACACCGCCATCAAGGGGAGGCAAAGTAAAAGTTCATACAAAACTATTCTAATACATTTTTCAAAATGTCAAATTTTGCATTGCGTCATATATGCATATTTGAGTGTGGAAAAAAGCAGTTTAGTGACACTTGAACACTACAGTTATTATTAAAAGAGGATCTGTTAGTTTTAAGGTAATTATTGTGGCTGTATCTTTAACATCCTGTCCAGCTCATCCATTAATGTATTCATCATATGCCTGTTGTTGTTAGCAATTATTAATATAATCAATTGAAATACTTTTTTTGTATATATAGATTAAGTAATACAATGATTAAAAAAGAAAAAACTCAGAAGTGGTTAATCAATAATCAACATTTATTCAAAAAAAATGTAAGCTGCTTTTGATAATGTCTGTTAAAAGCCTTAAATGCAGGATTTCTTGGCAACATTTTACAATAAGGTTCCATTAGTTGACGTTGGCATTAACCAACAATAAGCAATACATTTGTTACAATATTTATAGTTGCTTTGTTAATGCTGGTTCATTAAAATACAGCTGTTCATTGTTAGTGCACATTATTGCTCAGATCCAAAAAATAATATTAACAGGTACTTTTGATTTTAATAAAAGGTGAGAATGAAAATATAAAATATACAAATGCAATTGTGGTAAATGAAATGAACTTAGATAAATAAATACTTTAGAAGTATTTTTTGATCATGTTAACAAATAGATTTAACGCAAGTTAACAAATGGAACCTATTGTAAAGTGTTACTAATTTGTTTAAGATGGCAAGTTATTAGGAAGAAGCACAAATTGGCAAGCATAAGAGTTTAACAATTAAAATCAAAAGTAGAAGACAATAGAACAAGTACACTTTAAAGCAACTAAAATAGCTAATAAATGTGCTCTCCAGTAATATTTTCATACTTAATAGAAACACGTTAAAAAGTAAAAAGAAGTACCTCTAAAACCCTAACAGAAATCCATAAGCAAACATAATTAAAATTCCACTAAAAACTGGTATTTTAAAATATGGTCTCCAATTTCCCACACTTTATCTTGAAGAAAATTTCAGATCTTGATGGATGACAGGAATGGGTGTTGTATTTTGAATGAAAAGGCATTTGTCTTGTCTCATGTTTTCTAAAAAAGGAACATAGATGCATAGTTATTTAAAGCCAGACAGCCTAAACTATTTGACAGACAAAGCTATCACAATTTAATTTCCTGATGTTTCGTCAGTAAAATTTAATAGTTCATGATGACTTAAAAATGATGACTCTGAGAATCCTGACTTAAAGGTCCCATTCTTTGCGATTCCATCTTTCAAACTTTATTTAGTGTGTAATGTTGCTGTAAGAGCATAAATAATACCTGTAAAATTATAAAGCTCAAAGTTCAATGCCAAGCGAGATATTTTATTTAACAGAAGTTCCCTTTCAAAGCGTACAGCGAACGGCCGGTGGACTACAGCTCTGCACTTCCTGCTTTAATGACGCAACTAAAACCGTTTGTTGACGAACCCTCAGCCTACAAGAACACGCAAATTCGGGGGCGTGGTCCTTTTGCTCTCGCAGGTCGAGAATAGGAAGCGTTATTTTTGTAGAGTGTGTTTGTCGCCATGCCATTAAAACGCTGTTATTTTCATCCCGGAGTCAAATCACCTTTGTTTGGCTTTCCCACGGACGATGTACGTAGAGATCAATGAAACTATGTGCAGCACATTTTGCTGAGGACTGCTTCCTCAATCTCAATCAGTTTAATGCCGGATTCGCAGAAAGATTATTCTTAAAAGATGACGCAGTTCCCTCTTTGTCTGGAGAAGGCTTTGTTTATGGTGCACAACCGGTAAGTGTATTTTATTATTTAAGTTGGTCTGTTTAACAGTTTATGTAACTCATGACACAAAGTGCAACACTGTTTAGCTTTGTTAACTAACGTTAGATGGTAATTGAAACTAATTCGAAAAACTTAGCATATATAAGTGTAGTAATTCATTCAGACACCATCGATTATTGGTGTTTGTAATGATCAGTTTAAACTACTGAATAGACAGCTTACCATTCTGAAACATCCAGCAAAAGTATTTTCTGGGCAGGTTGTAATCAATCCTCTTCGATATTCTCCAGGTCTGATTCCGGCTCAAATTGATAAGGCAATATAGACATTTTTGCAATAACATTGAGCTAAGAGGCGGGACCTTTCCGGGCAAAGTGTGCTAAGCTGCTGTCCAATCACAGCGCGGGAAGCGCTGGCCCAATTAATGCATTAGTTAACATGAACTAACCATGCCCGTAGCTTTACTGTTTTTGTAAGGATATCTTACTGTACATATTTGCATTAGTTTATGTAGCAGTTGAAACACACTAAAGATGAACTTTTCTAACTTTAAACCTTACTCTAGATATAAGAATCCTGTTATGTACTTTATCAACATTTCTGAATAAGCCATTAATTTGGGGCTGTTGGTAAACATAATTCTACAGTGGAAACCATCTGAACATCGACAGATAGACTATCATTACTTAGATTCGAAAAAGCATATTTATGTCTACGGTATTAAAACTATACAGGAGATGCTGAGGAATCACCACCTTAGACTCCTGCTTATGAGTAGCTTTTGATTAAAATAGCATGTTTATTTGATATTTTGCTGACTTTTAAACTTGCGGTAATCCTAGAGTTGTAATCACTTCAAAATAACACTTTATTTAAGATATTATATACTACACTTAAATTATGATTTGAATATAAAAATAAAAAATCCAGGACAGTAGGAACAGTAGTAAGATTAATTTTGGGACAGGGGCACCAAAGAAATTAAGGGGATCACATCCTACCCCATCATCACACCCCTGAGCATCTGTCAAATATCTCTTTAGGTGTTGCTGTTGCATGATGTTTAATATAATTTATTGTTACTCTTTTTTGTTTTTGTGTGAAGAAGGTGCAGAACTGCGATGGATGTGCAGTCAATGACGGCATTTTCAAGGCCTCTAAATGATGGAATTGTCTTAATCTGTAATATCTGCAAGTCCCTGAGGAGCGCACATGTCAATCCCACCACTGACATGTGCTCCAATTACAAAGAAACTAGGATGCATATTGAGCATGCACAGTGCCTGAAAACATCTGAGACAATGATTAAATATAAGCTGGGATATTTGGATGAACACTTGGAGAAACTTATTAGAGAGATACAAAGTGCTGAACAGAAGAAAAATGAGAAAAACCTGGCCATGAATGATTTACTCATAAAGAAGAATTCTGAGACATTGTTAAAGTATTCTGAAGCAGCTTTGGCACAGGCAAGAAAAAATGTAGAATCAGCTAAACATGCCATTACAATACAACAAGATAGGATGAACACATATGATGATAGAAACTGCAGGGGCGGCACTGCTTGCAATACCAATTTTTGGATGGATTGCTGGTGAGAACTCTTACCATCACCCTAAATTGTACATGAAACAATAAAATGTTTTGATTGTTGTGTACTCAAGAGATTTCTGTTCATCTCTAGGTCCAATAATGATAAGTGAGCGGAGGCAGGGAATGGATGAAGCTTTACATAACATCAGAGCTGCTGAATCAGAGAAACAAAACTGTGAATCTCAAGTGAGGATCTGCACTGAAAAATTAAAAAAATCTGTCTCATTACCAGAAAATAATCTCTAGGACACAGGATGAAATTAAACAGACCAATGAGGCACTGAAGATGATTAAGCAGGAGACTAAAAGGGTTCAAAAGGATCTAAATGATACAGGTGATATTCAAAATATGGTCAGGAAATCTACAAACCTTCTGAGTGTCCTTAGTGGAAGAGTCACGGTACTGGAGAGGCAAACTCCACGTTTCATCCTCTGGAAACCTGTGGTGAGGATCATGGTAGATGTGATGGAGGCAGTAGAATTGGCTGCAAAGAATCGGCTCCTCTGCAGGGTGTTGCAGGCCTCAGCTACTTTGAGGGAGAATGTTGGAGGACTACTCATGTTATCTAACTCACCCAGTGATTCTGAATATGACAGCTGATCATATTGCACATTGCAAAGGCTTAAACAGAAAAAGAAAAAGGTTTATCTGTGTTTTAGAAACCACTGCAAGAAAAACTCTGAAAACCCTAATAAGATGATTTAACTCAATTAATTTGAGTAAACTCATTCCCTCAATTCAATTGAGTAATGGAATCTCCCAAAACTTGTATATTTAAGTTCACTTAACTTGGTGCTCACATTCACTGTACTTAAATTGTCAAGTTCACCAAACTGGGTACACCAGTTCAGTACACCATACTGGGTTCTACCAATCAAAACTTCCCCACAGGTCCCAACATGCATTGCGGCATGAATACATTTTGCATCTAAATTGTGACTAATTTTCTTTCAATCTTACTATTTGCTTTACACTGTAAAATCCAACGCTGTTCTTACTAAGACTTTTTTAGTGAACTTTACTTAATGTCCAATAATTTGTTGACCTTACTTAAAATAATTTAGTAATCTGAACTGTTTGCATGCTATGCCTTTGTTATTTAGAAAACCCAAGTAAACATTACTTGACTGGCTTGAGTACCATTTTGCCAAAGGAAAAAAAACACACACACACACAAAAAAAAAAAAAAAAAACAGGTGGGCAGGCCAAAGGTTGAGGCGGGGATATTCTAAATAGACTTTTCACTCATTTCCTCCACTTCTGAAGTCATCGTTCTTCTTAGTTGCATTCACTCATTTTCCAGTCATCTTGAATGTTATTGAAAATACAACTAAATAATTTGGGAGAGCATCACATAAGCTGACTTCATAAATGTATGTTGATTTCCTAAAATATCTCACCATTATGGTGATGAGTGTTCCCTTTGGTTGGGCACTTGGAACTTAATTTATATTACTATAAATCTCTTCCTATTAACGCAGCAATGCAACAGGAAAACAGTTATCTGATTTCAAAGGAAGAGAAGTAGTATATATATATATATATATATATATATATATATATATATATATATAATACCAATTAATGATCTTTTAACATTTTATTGCTAACGCTTCTGACAAATTTTTAATTGTGTTGATATAATGCCTCTATGTTTGTGACAATATCCAACAATAGACCATGCTTGAGTCACACACAGACTTCAACATTCAGCATGCAAAACACAACAATGGTAACATTTTTTTTACACTTAATAAGACCATTACAAGTTCATTTGCTGTCATTATTGGGATTATACTGAAAAAAGACAGCGAATAAAATGGTAAAATAACGCCAAAAATAATAAAACGGAGTTACGATTGCCCTGTGATTAATTTATTCATGCTGCAATGCATTCTGGGAGTACACTTCCTCAGCTCACAGATAGAATTATGTTGACTTGAATGGTTTACGTAAGCACAACTTGATGCAATTAAGCTTACTTAACTGAGTGTTAAGTTCAGCTTACTTGAGAATTTTAAGGCAATCAGTTTCCACACATCCTTCTATAGACTTAAAATAAACAAGCTTTTCTAACTCACTAATCTTAAGATTACTTTGCTTAATTTTTTTGAGGCAACAAGTTTGCATACTTTTTTAAGTAAGGACAACTAATCACATTTTACAGTGTACTTCTGCTGTTTTTTTCTGATGTTTTTATAACTTGTTTTATGTTCTGTTTATCGTTGCTCTGTTTATCAGAATTGTTTTTGTGTGTGTTTTTTTATTGTCACCATTGTAGAGATTCATACGCAGATTCTTGATGTGTGTGGGTCTAACTAATTAAACTTTTTGTGCACATAATAAATAAATTGTTCAATTACCACAACAGTGAATGAGCTCATGGCTATTCTTCATATTTTAAAATTATTATTACAGTATAGGGTCAAGAGTCCGCAAACACTTATCTCCATCTTGGTGACTTCTAACGAACCTATTATTTTCATTAAAACAGAAATAAAGTAAATCTGCTTAGTTATAAGTTCATTCACATATTATTGTTAGGTTTAGTAGCTTCCAAATTTTTATCGAAATGTAAGATTGCACACAATAAAAAAATACCTCATCTTAATTTGAATCAGCAAAAAGCAACAGATGAGGCAAAAAAGGACCGCCTTTTGTAAATGTCCTCCAATCAGTTCTTGTTGCCAGACAGAACTCCTGGCATGGCCAATCACATCAAAGCAAGACCAGAGTGAGCTATTTTATGATTAATTATGATTTTGAGTTCATACAACTTAAAATCTTAAGTTTATGCATTTTGTAGGTTAATAAGTTATACTAACTTATATTTTTGAGTTTTTGGACTAAACTAGTAATATTTAGTCAAGATTACTTGAGTTATTTAAGTAAAGACATTAGGGTTTACAGTGAAACTCTGGAAACTGCCTTATCTCACCATAACAGAGAAATAGCACTTTTGACATGTATTAAACAAATAAACTGCAAGTTGTAAATGCAAAGGTGAATAAATACATTCTGCTTTTAATCACAATTCAAATGATCGCAATTCAAATCTTTTCCATTTTCAATTCAAGAGTCTTAAATGCATCACTCATATCATATCATATCATAAATCGTATCATAAAATGCTAAATATGGAGAAAAATCTTATCAAACATCTTGTTCCTTTCTAGGCTATAGATGGGGGATTTCTATTCCACTCTCAGCAAAATGCATCTCAAATTATAATTTACATATTAACAGTTTAAAAAACAACAACATTTGAAATAAACAGTTGCTGTTTAGCTGAAATAAATTACTATGTCTTATTTGGTGGACTATTCTATGAAAATGAGCACATTTTCCAGTTAAATAATGCTATTTAAGTTTGTTTTTGGTATAGAAAAATAATGTGTTTAGTAATTATTAAAGGAATATTTCATGTTCAGTATAAGTTAGACTTTTTTAACAGTATTGGCGGCATGACCACACTGTCCGAAAAAAAGGTACTTTGCTGTCATGGGTGGTACCCAAATGTACAAAACCGAAAAGGTACTAATATGTAATTTTAAGGTACTATTTGCACTTTTAAAGTACTGATATGTACCTTTTAAATACTAATACACTGTAAAAAAAAATATTTAGAAAATGTTTTACCTGGTTGCCTGAGTTCATTGAAATTAAAATTTTGAGTTAATACAATGAACATTTTTTTGAGATTCGACAACCTTTATTAAAAGATTATTAAAATATTTTGTAAGCATATTGGGTAATTGTGTGTGTTTTATTTCTGATGACGTAGTGAAACATGCCAAATAGTATATTTTCATGATTTATCATTTTTTTTATGTGGTTCAGATACAATAATATTTTGAGTTTCTATTTATTAAACAAATTTCCTTCATTGTATCAACTCAAATATTTTATTTCAATAAACTCAAAATTTTAAGGCAACCAGGTTACTTCCTTTTTTTAAGTTAAACCAACAAAAAACAATTTTTTTTTTTTTTTTTACAGTGTATGGACCATTTAGAGGTTAGTAAGGTACAAAGATGTACCTTTTTACTTTTGCACCTTAGGTATCGCCCAGCACTGTACCTTTTTTTCTGTGAGTGCAATGAGCGTATTTACTCTAAAAGCAGGGACGTGCACAGGATTTTTGAGGGGCAGTTGCTCTGACCTAAAAAAGGGACCCCCCCCCCCCAACCGAAACCACCCACCCCACCCCCACCCCTCATGATCTGTCCAATTACATATTATTGTTATTGCCATTCTCATTATTATTTCAATGCCCCCTAGTGGTATTTATGTTCTGCTCAGGAAAAATATTATAGGTGGGGCTATTTTTTTGCAGGGGGGTCTGGGGGTTTCTCCCCCAAGAATTTTTTTTATTTCGTAGATGTGATTTCCTGCATTTTGGTGCGTTTGAGGCCATTTCCCTTGCCTATACCAATAAAGAACTCAAACCAGTCAATATCAATAGTCTAATAAAAAAAGACAATATTAATTTAACTGCCATCAACAGTTTATGATCGTCCATTTGTTATACCTTTCCGACAACGTTAAGTCTCACCCGACAACGGCGACAATCTCCTTCTAGTGCCGCTCATGCAGGCTCAGCCAAGATGGTTAGAAGGATTTTGGGGGCCCCAAGCTAACTTTCTACAGATAAACGGGTAATGATTAAAAAATGTTTGTAAAACTTTAAGAAACCATTTTTAAAACATCTATAAACATTACATAGATAGACAGACCAAATATTTCTAACACTTTGTTAAGGGTTACTAGTTGGTTTGTAAACTGTCTATAAACATTATCTGGATGGTTATTATGAAGTTGCAACAGATGACTATAATACCTTGTTAAATAGTTAATAAACAGTAACAGTAAAACATGTGGGTTGTCCTGATACTATACTTCAAAATGCAACAGTGTAAAAATTGCCACACCGAATAAAGTAACTGTTCAAGATCCATTGGTAACTTATAAAAATAATATCATATTTGCATAAACTGTTACTACCAAATATCCCGACACTAGCACATTAAGATAACTTAAGCTATGAAAAAAAATCATGTTCCTCTGCCTCTTTTTGGTTAAATAATGTTTATAATAATAGTTAATGCTATATTAACTATTCCAGGTTATTTATGCATAGCATAAAAATAGTTAGTATAGCATGCGCATGCTATGCCACTTTCATCAAAACCTATAAAGCTATAGCAATTTTATGTCATTAAATACGATAAACAGTTATTCTGGAACAGATCTGCTTCTTCCTTATCCCGTTAAAAAAACATATTACAGTAACTAACCATATTCCATCCGTTCGAAAAAAAGAGTTGCACTAACTGTTCGTTACAAGCAGCATTTGCCAGGCAGGTAACGTTAGCTAACATAAACATATTTTTGCTAGCCTACCTGCTGCAAAATTACACCATTTTTGTACAAATAAAGCTATTTTATATAGTGTAATTTATCACTTACCACTATCTTGTTTTTTCTCTTTTTTCTTTTCTGGCTTCCTAAAGCATAATTCCGCTCCATGATCGCCGAGGAGGTTTTGTATTTTGCCGGCAGCAGAGATTGCGTGGTTGGGTGGCTGCTGTCAGCGACGACTGAGAGGGCCCCCTTGAGGGGGATTCCGATAACAGTGTCATTGCACTTTACTGCATTGACTATCAAAGGGGCGCTCAAGCAGTTTGTCGTTGCATTTTATTCTTAACCTGTCGCTGTCTTGAGGCCCCAGGCCAGCTCGGTGCCCCAAGCAATTGCTTGACTTTCACTTTCGGACGGGTACCCGAATATGGAAGTGAACGAGGCTTTGCGATTTTTTTTTTTTTTTGTATCTAGGCCTACATGAAATTCTGCATCCATTGTACGATTTTTTTATTTATTTTTGTCCACCTCGGAAGGGCAACGTGAGTCGAGAAGGGCATATGGGCAGTTGCCCGGGCAACCTGAGCAACCCCCCTGTGCACGTCCCTGTCTAAAAGGATCAATGCACTTAAATAATCGTAAACATGAATGAGCAATTACATTTATTTTACAATCCTAGTCCTGGGGACCGGCAGGAAAAAGCTGCACTGAAGGAGTCACAAAAGAGAAAATGACAAAATGAGGAGGGCTGCTTTTCCCAAAAGCATCCACTCAGTATCTTTCAAAACGCTGAATGAGTTTATGTTTAACGCAAGTTTACTAAGTTCTACATGTGCACAAATCCTCTCATAATAAAAAAAAATAGATACATGATTTAGACAAAAGATTCACTGTGCATTTTAGTTATATTCATTGATTAAAACAGGTGTTTATGTTCATTGAGTATAAAGGAAACACTTTTCAGTTGCTTTAATTTCATGAAGGAAAATCATGTTCATTATATGTGCTCACTTGGGTCCCAAATTGGTTCTAATAATAGGGGCAAGGTGGCTATACACAAAAACTTTATGGGGCCCACATGGATAATTACACTGGACCCACAAATGGCCCCATTAAAGGGGGGGTGAAACACTCAGTTTCAGTCAGTGTCATGTCAATCTTGAGTACCTATAGAGTAGCATTGCATCCTGCATATCTCCGAAAAGTCTTTATTTTTTTAATAATTATATAAGAAAGATGCGCTGTTCCGAGTCTTTCCGAAAAAAGCCGAGCGGGTGGGGGCGTGTCGTGTGAGCGGAGCTAAATAATGACGTGTGCAGCAGCGCGCTGTGTGTTGAGTCGAGTCCGTCATCCCTAACAGCGGGAAAAAAACTTTATTCAAAATAAAAATATGGCTTTTAATCAGATACAGCCATACATCTATGATCCGGAATCAGACCCAGAGGCTGCAGTTGAACAGGAGCAGCAGCAAAAACGACTAGAGCAGGACGTCTGTATGTGGTAAGTTACAAGTTATACACTAACTATATAATATGCTTAGCGGCTTGTGTTATTTACATATTTATACTTGAATTATATCGTCGTATTTTTGTCTTTGAAGGTGTACATGTGGGAAGTGCAGTTGTGCACGTGTGTTTGTGTGTTTACGCGTGGTTTGTGTAGACAGTAAGCGGACTAAAAAAAACACAGACATTTGAAGCAGTCTCACTCACCCTTCTAACGTTGGGACTGCTCCATCCTTCAGCATTAAGCGATTGGGAAAATGCGGCGTCGAGCTGGGCCTTGTTTATGAAACAGTCGGCACCGAAATGCAGCGAACAGATATAAACATTCGCGCAACTCAGTTGCTGATCCGGAAAAGCAAATTACATCCACTGTTGCCTTAACGCGGGGTTTTGGAGAATCTGTGCAGGACTGTCTTGGTCTGGCAACCAAAAACGCACTTTTTTGGTGACATTATGTGCTATGTGTAATTGTCACCTGTCCAGCATCCTACAAACCAGCGCTTTGATGGGCGTAGGCTGTTGCTTTCGCTCTCTCCCTCGCTCTCTCTCACGCGCTTCCGGTAGAATTGTCCGTAAGGCCCATACAAGGAAATTCCGCCCCCACTAACGTCAATGGGGACGCATGATCTCAAAAAACTTGCCGAAACTTATGACTAACCGGAAGTAGTATTTTTGACAAAGAAATACTCCCATCAAACGTCCACCTTAACTTTTGAAACTTTGTCTGTGTTTAGTATGGGATTCCAAGTCTTTAACAGTGTAAAAAGATCAGTATGCATGAAACAGCATTTCACCCCCCCTTTAAGGTTTTTTTTATTTTATTTTCCACAGTTGGAGAAAATTGGGAACTTTAATGCAAATAATTAATTGATGTTTTTGTAAAGATTCATGTAGGTCAAATAATAAGCTACTATGACTCTATGTTGTGAAGAAATGTAGAACTGATGATCATAAGCGTAACAGTGAAAACTAATGCCATGCTTCCATATGATTAACATGTACAGGGTGAAAAGCAACGGTCCTAGCACTAAGCCTTGCAGTACTCCATACTGAACTTGTGCTTGATATGATATCTCTTTATTTACTGCTAAAAACTGACAACAGTCAGATAAGTATGATTTAAACTATGCTTGTAGAGAGCATACTTCACTCCAGAGCTCCATCAATGAGGAAACTTTACACTGTGAAGTGGAGAGTTTTCACTTCCTAGTGCAGTACACAACAGTTGGATCTTGTTAACTTCCCAGGGGTCGGCACAGTTGCCAGTGATTTTTTTGTCTTATGAGTGTGTAAGAGACTCTTACATATAAGATTTATACATATAAGTCATACATATAAGTGCTATACATCATTCGAATCTGTTAATTTTCTACATTTATTTATGTACACTCACAATAAAAAGTAAATGTTGTGCTTTTTGCAATTTAAAGAAAACAAACATGATGTGTGATCTGGTGCCTTTGTAATGAGAGTATGTCACTGCATTAAGAACCTTTGAGCTTGCTGTTTGAATATGGATCTCAGTACAATCTAGCACAACACAGAAAAGTCTGTTTGAAGCAAGGTGGCCATCTCATCTGCAGCCTCTCTACTTGGCCATAATGGAAGTGTGCCAAGCATGAAATAAAGGTAGTTAGCCCAAGTTATACATATATATAGACTGACTGTGGCCTTTGACAAATTAAACGTTACAGCTAAATCTGCAGAGAAATACAGCAGAGAAAAAAGAAAAACTGGTCAAAGAGACAAATGTCGTGAGCATGAATGCCAGCTGTTACAGTCTGTCCTGTTTTATTATGTCTTTGCATTTGACTCCATCTCACCAGAGACTGTGCTGTAGGTTGAAGAGACAGTAAGAGTGTTTTTAGAGTCTCAAAATCTTTAAAACCTGTGTAAAACATGATCATCTTGGGCTCACATTGGAATCGTTGTAGACAAAACTGCTGACTTCTTCGATTTTCCTTTTCTTCTGTCAGGTTCATTCAGCTGCTCTTCCATGGTAGGAGATGTTAACCATGGTCTTGTAATGCCCCCAAACCACTGTTAGATTTGTGCATTAAGAAAGACGAGAAAATTACATGAACAAAAATAAGTATCAAGGAGGTCATTAGATATGTTTACATGCTCTAATTTACATCAATTAATGACATTTGCAGAAAAGCTCACATAGGACTCTGTTATGGGGCTTGAGTGCACTGATACCTTCTTCTTACCTTTGTTGGATTGTGCTAGTGCCTTATCTAGGATTTAGTATTGTATATCTTCATTGCCTGCTGGGAGTGGGACTTCTACAACACTCGGATAAAGGACTTGCATTGCAGACTGTATATCCTGTTCCCTCTATGGCATTTTGAATAGTTAGTTACACCTTCTTGTTGTTTTTTTTTTTTTTGATTTGTGTATCACTTTAGTATTTTGGGTTCAACCTCATTGACTGGGAGGACTACGGTTCTCACACAATATCATACTGAACACCCAGATCGCCTAGCTCCCAGGGGTTGAGGTAGGCCCATCGTCGTCCCATCCGGCCGTCAGGAACCACCCATGGAGATGGGGGTACTTTCACAGAGTCACAAACATCACAAGTCCACCCATCGTCACCGGATCAGCACGCTCCGCTCACTCATTCACTCTCCCCAGAATTCTGATTCACTGCACCTGCACCTCATAAACAGCGCTCACTATAAAGAGACACTTCTCTTTCACTCCCTTGTCTGGTCTCATCCTTATGAACTCTATACAGACTCTACCTGCTATTTACCTGCTACCAAGATCCTTAACCGTCATCTGTCTTTTGCCATCCGTCATCTCTTGATTGGCACATCAATTGCCTCAAATTGTTGGCAATGTTTCTGGCCTTGAAATACTTCCTTCAGCAGTTAAGGGTTACTATGTCTGAGTGTTGGTGGACAACACTACAGTAGTCAACTACATAAATTCAAGGCGGACTGTTCATGACATCTGAACAGACCAGCACAGTAAGTTCTGCTGTGGGTTAAGGAAAAATGTATGTCCCTCAGGGCAATTTACATTTCTGGGCATTTGAATGTGGAAGCAGACTTACTGTCCAAAACTCCACCCCGAGGTAGTCAAACAGATTTGGGAAAAAAATTATGAAATAGAGGTGGACCTCTTTGCTTCACAGGTAACAGCACTTCATCCCCTCTACTTCTCTCTGAATCACCTAGCCCCCTGGATCTGAAAGCCATGGCCCGCCATGACTCACTCTGCTCCTGTGAGTCTTGGCCCAGGTCAGATCAGGAGATACCTTCTGTCTCAGGTGCAGGACACTATATTGCATGCCCAGCCGAGCTTTGGGAACCTTCATGTTTTGCCCCTGAACGTGACCAATTAAGAAATGCTGATAAAGTAGAGACTATTCTGAGTGCCAGAGCTACCTCCGCTAGAAGAATTGATGCTCTTAAATGGCACAACATTGGAAGGTGGTGCACTGCATGTCGTGCAGACCCAGAACTGCCAGATTGTTTCATTACTTGAGTTTTTGCAAGAGAAATTACTCTCAGTGTATTTGTGGCTGCCATTTTGGCTTGCTCTGCTCTGATTGACAGGGTTACAGTGGGGAAACCCTCTGATAGCTTCCTAAATTTGTGAATGTAGGCAGCTGCCTATATTCAGGCACTGCATAATATCATTGTGCCTTTGAAAAAAGAAAGAGTCTCCTTATCTGCATAATGCAAACAGATTTCCCAATCAGTTAAAGGGTTAGTCAATTTATTCAAACGGTCATGAATCAGCGTATTGATTCATGATTCGGATCGACAGTGTCACGTGATTTCAGCAGTTTGGCAGTTTGACACGCGATCCAAATCATGCATTAATAAGCTGATTCATGACCGTTTTAATCTTTATTTGAGGTTTGAAACACAGAAGACAAGACAATGCTGAATAAAGTTGTTATTTTTGGACCAAAATGTATTTTCAATGCTTTAAGAGATTCTAATTAACTAACTGATGTCACATATGGACTACTTTGATGATGTTTTTATTCCCTTTCTGGACATGGACCGTATAGTGTGCATACACTTGCATACGCTGTCAGACTAAATATAAAATATCTTAAACTGTGTTCTGAAGATTAACGGAGGTCTTACGGGTGTGGAACGACATTAGGGTGAGTCATTAATTACATACATTTCATGTTTGGGTAAACTAACCCTTTAAGATTTAAAACCTGCAAAACTCTTAACCTACATACTTACCTTTGTGCTGTTCTCCCCAGTGCTGCGTTGTTCCATCAATTCCCATATTGTTTAATAAACAGTTTTGGGTTAAATTACATGTTCCTGTCTGAGTCTCTGTAACAGCAGGTGCAAACAATGAGGGATTAACAAGAGGAACAGGAAACTGGAAAATAATTGCAAAGTACACAACATTGCAAAACAAAAGCCCCAAACACACAATGCATAACACAAACTATTTTTATTATAATCTTCTAGCATATCTATAGTAGACAGGCCATCAGAAAGTCAGTGTCTTTTAAACCTCTGTGTGAAAAACAGGCATTTTTGGACATGTATGGTCATTTTATAAAAATCGTATTACTCTTAGACAACAATGCAGGTTTTCATGGAGGACATATGGGAATGTAAATCAGCAGCCAAATGGGCCATCCCACAATTAATTTGCATATTGCCATTGTCCCCTTAGTTGCTCTTTTGGTGGATTCCCCTTGACCCCCAAGAACAAACCCCACAAACAAGTCAACCTGACCTTAGCATGGCTGACCTCACCTTCACTCCTGCCTGAAAGAAAACAGCCTGGACCGGGATTTGTACCTTAGACCACAGTCATCTCTGCCTAGAACTGCATAATCAATCCTGCCATGACATATTAATTCCATTATTACATTCCATTATATATTTTAGATTTATAATAGTTGTGGATTTTTCCTTTAACAAAAGTATTTGAATGTTGTTTTTATTTTCAACAACTGTTATCAAGTACTTATGTAATTTACCCCCCGCCCCCCAAAGATAGATAGATAGATAGATAGATAGATAGATAGATAGATAGATAGATAGATAGATAGATAGATAGATAGATAGATAGATAGATAGATAGATAGATAGATAGATAGATAGAGTTTGAAACAGATGTCACAAAATCACTCTTTAATAGGCATGGACCGTTACACATTAGTGTGTTTTCAGTAGATCTGGGCATGTCAGCTGAAGACCAGTCCACAGATTTTACACAAACCCTCATCAATATCCTTTATTATTGAGCAGTTCAATGTTAATGTCTTGTTGAAGCCCCTGTGTCGGCAGCTGCAGTCCCACCGCCCCCTGCTCCTTTCTCACCATCCTCTTCTCTTGTGTGTTGTCCAGCTGCTGGTGATCCCTGACCCCCTAACCCTCACTCCTGACCTCAACGAGTCTTTCCCACGCCACACCCTTTTGTGTGAAGTTTGCTATGGCAACACAGTGGTCAGTGATAATATATGCACTATCCTGCTAAAGGGACATTTCATAAAGGAAATTATTTGACTTAGCACATGAAGCAGAATCACTATAAGCCCAAAGAGTCAACACATTAGAGGTGCTTGAGAAAGATTTTAAGATATCAATAAAAAAAGGGAAGGAAGTAACACTAGATTTTCACATTACATCCCACCAGTATTTGATAAGGCTTTAAATGGTGTTCTGGGTGGTTACAGTAACATCGCTAGGTGTTTTATGGTCCAAAAGGGCTCATACATAAATATATCTCTGATATTTTCCTTACACCTTGAATATGTGCATGCACATACTTCAGGTATATATTTGTTAACATGAACATATAACATTATTATAATGTAAATATAATTTATATTCATTTATTATTATTTTATTTTTGTATTTGTAATTATAATATAATAATCTTTATCAGTATGGTGGTACACTGTGGTGGTACACTATATATACAGTAACAGTGGGGCAAAAAAGTATTTAGTCAGCCACCAATTGTGCAAGTTCTCCCACTTAAAAAGATGAGAGAGGCCTGTAATTTTCATCATAGGTACACTTCAACTATAAGAGACAGAATGAGATTTATTTATTTTTCAAATAAAAAATGTATGTGCATATGGCATATATGTGCAATATGGTGGTCCAAATAAGTATTTGGTCAATAACAAAAGTTCATCTCAATACTTTGTTGTATACTGTACCTTTTATTGGCAATAACAGAGGTCAAATGTTTTTTCTAAGTCTTCACAAGGTTTTTACACACTGTTGCTGGTAGTATGGCCATTCCTCTATGCAGATCTCCTTTAGAGCAGTGATGTTTTGGGGCTGTCGCTGGGCAACACAGATTTTAAACTCCCCCCAAAGATTTTCTATGGGGTTGAGATCTGGAGACTGGCTAGGCCACTCCAGGTCCTTGAAATGCTTCTTACAAAGCCACTCCTTTGTTGCCTGAGCGGTGTGTTTGGGATCATTGTCATGCTGAAAGACCCAGCCAAGTTTCATCTTCAATGCCCTCGCTGATGGAAGGTTTTTACTCAAAATCTCACGATAGATGGCCTCATTTATTTTTTCTTTTACACGGATCAGTCATCCTGGTCCCTTTGCAGGAAAACAGCCCCAAAGCATGATGTTTCCACCCCCATGCTTCACAGTAGGTATAGTGCAGCTCAGCATTTATTCTCCTCTAAACACTACAAGTTGAGTTTTGACTAAAATATTCTATATTGGTTTCATCTGACCGTATGACATTCTCCCAATCCTCTTCTGTATCATCCCAATGCTCTCTAGCAAATTTCAGACGGGCCCGAACATTTACTGGCTTGAGCAGGGGGACACGTCTGGCTGTGCAGGATTTCAGTCTGCGGCGTAGTGTGTTAGTGATGGTAGACTTTGTTACTTTGGTCCCAGCTCTCTGCAGGTCATTCACTAGGTCCTCTTGTGTTGTTCTGGTATTTTTGCTCACTGTTCTTGTGATCATTTTGACCCTAGGGGGTGAGATCTTGCATGGAGCCCCAGATTGAGGGAGATTATCAGTGCTCTTGTATGTCTTCCATTTTTTTATACTTGCTCCAAAAGTTGATTTATTCACACCAAGCTGCTTATCTATTGCAGATTCAGTCTTCCCAGCCTGGTGCATGTCTAAAATTTTGTTTCCGGTGTCCTTTGACTGCTAATTTGGTCTTGGCCATAGTGGAGTTTGGAGTCTGACTGTTTAAGGTTGTGGACAGGTGTCTTTTATACTGATAACGAGTTCAAACAAGTGCCATTAATACAGGTAACAAGTGGAGGACAGAGGAGCCTCTTAAAGAAGAAATTACAGGTCTGTGCGAGACAGAAATCTTGCTTTTTTGTAGGTTACCAAATACTTATTTTCCACCACAAGTTGCAAATAAAATCTTTAAAATGCAGACAATGTGATTTTCTGGATTTTTTTCTCACTCTCATAGTTGAAGTTTACCTATGATTAAAATGACAGGCCTCTCTCATCTTTTTAAGTGGGGGAACTTACTGACTAAACACTTTTTTGCCACACTATATATATATATATATATATATATATATATATATATATATATATATATATATATATATATATATATATATATATATATATATATATATATATATACAGTGTGGCAAAAAAGTGTTTAGTGAATTTAGTGAGAAATATGCTTAAAGTGAATTTAAGCATATTTCTCTATTCTTTTTTCTTGTTTGCCTTAAACAACAGTGCATTTGTTTTCTTCTCATTTCTGCTTGATTTTCAGACATGTTTGATTTTGGAAATCAGGGGTGTTCTCTTTGTTAGTCTGTAATATGTCAAATATCAACTTTAAAAGCCAATTGTAACCATTAGATGCCTTTAAAGTATTGGAAAAAGAACAGTTTGCTTAGCATATCATCAAGCCATATTTTATCAGACTCAAGGGCTCGAGACACTCTCTCCATAAGATTGACTATCCGCAGCATAGTCACACAATCCAATGTATTTATTCTTGCATCCATCCACCTGTCATCTATACATCTCCCTCACTCATTCTCCCTCTCTCTCAACCCCTCGACCCCCCAATCCTATGTCACTTTCTCCATGTATTGTAGTACACGAGATGTTCTCTTTTCAGGCCTGGTCTCTTAGGCAACCTCACTGCTGCATGTAATGAGATGGATAGAAGGAAAGGGAGAGAAAGAAGTGGACACACACAGATAACGACAGAGACAGAACAGGACGCTGACCAAGACGGTCACTGACCACAAAACTCCTTTATGGATTTATCAACACCATTTGAAGTTCTTGAGTGACGAATCTGAACAACTAAATGTAAGTTGGAAAAGAATAGCAGTTTCATAGAATTTCCAGTATATTAAACAATACGGTCTTTTCATTTTGACTGGTTTACTCTCTAAAAAGTTTTATAATATAATAATATTTAGCAGTGTGGTGGTACTTACAGTATATATATATATATATATATATATATATATATATATATATATATATATATATATATATATATATATATATATATATATATATATATATATATAAGTTCATGATTTATATGATTTACTGTCTGTTTCAGAAGACTTTTGGTGTTTTGAGTTGGATTTCTGTGGCCCTTCACCAGTGTCTCCTATCTGGCAGTCAGAGACTGATTGTCCAAACGCAATTCTTGCCTCTTCCTGATTATTGTGCAGGAGTTGTGGATGGACATCATGCCTCTGGGTAGCCACCCTCATCATCAGTCTTGGATACATGTACTAAAAGGGAAAAAAGACATGATGAAGAAAGTTTACCACTGTAACATCTTAATGTGTGAAAGAACTGGGAACCAAAAGATCATTTTGGAATTAAATAAGATCCTCCTGGAAGAACTCAAATTCCTATAGATATTTAAATTCAGATTTTTACAGTCCAGCTGCATGGATATTGTATCATTTTGAACAGAACCCTCCTTGTATTAGAGTCATATCTTGCAACTGTGCATTCCCTTCAGGATGCTGATTATAAATTATGCTAGAAATTCCAATTAGAATCAGATTTTTAAAATTGATTTATTACTGAAAAATAGAAAGTGTAGGAAAGATCTTTTAACAATGAAAAGCAGTGAAGTTAATTATAGGAGGTGAGTTTAAGGGGTAAGGACATTTTTGAGAAGTTTTAAAAGAGAGGATAAAAAAAGTAGAACAGAAAGATGGAAATAACAAGAGGTAAGTATAAAGCACAGCAGGCCCAGTGACCAGGCAGATCTCAATCACACACACACACACACACACACACACACACACACACACACACACACACACACACACACACACACACACACACACACACACACACACACACACACACACACACACACACATTGTAATTTAGTCATGTGATGGCACAGCTGAATTTTCAAAATGATAAAAACATCTTTAAAAAGCTTTATAATCTGGTCATAATATCTGTAAGTGGTAACAAAGTTAGTTATAGTTATAAGACATTTTCTCTAAGGTAAATTAAAGTTGTGTGGAAAAGTACAAAGGAACAGTGCATTCATAATGCAAATCATGTTTTATTAATTACAAATGTACAATTGTAGGCTTTTACCAAAACTAATACATATGTAGTAATATAGGAAAAGGCATGTACATGTAATAGGTAGATTAATATTTATATATTGTGTATGTTTGTGTATACGGTTGTTTATAAGGCATTATGCATGTATGCGTGCATTAAGGCGATGATGCATTACAAATGCAGGCTTCATCTGGTGTTATGAAGCATTGTACTCTTAAAAGTTATAACCTCAAATAGGCAAATATTATGTATCTGTTGTTATGATTATTTATCAGATTATACAACATATTATAAGCTAGTTTGTAAGGCATTATGGATGTAATAAGAATACCCTTAAAATGCATTATACAGGTTGGCTTCATAGAAAGTCTTTCTAGTTCTTTATATATAAATATAGCAGTTGCCTATAAATTTAAAATGATCCCTTGCATTTAGATTATTATATTTTGCTGTCTTTTGCATCAAAACCTTTCACTAGCATATAAACAACCTTAAAGCCAATAGACATTAACTCTTTCTCTCAGCATGCAGTACCTGCTGGATTTAAAGACATGGGTTGAGCAGAAGCTATCAACCTCAACATGACATGCATCAGTCAACATGATTTACTCTACCAAGTTGATGGGTGTAAATTTGGGGGAATTTAATAATTCCACGTCACCTGCAGCAGAGGAGGAATCTACATTTATCCTGAATCGCAAACCAGCATTTCTGATGATGCTACAGATCAAGATAACTGAAAACCTGTAAGACATATGCTTTTCTGTTATCATGTCCTAAAATAAACATACTTACAAAAGATTTTTGTGTAAGTATATTCAAAACAATCACAACAGAGTGCATTACTGCCCACCCACGTTTTCAGCTGAATTGGTCCCGGATGTATTTTTTCCAATATGGATTTTTGTTTGGATGCAACTCAGCATTCTTTCTCCTCCAAACATGACAAGTTGAGTTTTTACTAAAATGTTCTATATTGGTTTTATCTGACCATATGACATTCTCTTTGTTAAAAGTCTTTGTTAAAGCATTATAAGTCATAAACATATTCATAAACAGAATCACAACCTTACAAACTTTTATTTGAAGCAAATTGAAAATTGGACAAAAAGAACAAAAACTGTGTACTTATGCCTTTAATGAGGGAAAGAACTAGAATCCCATGAAGCACAGTGAATAACATAATCAAATAAAAAATTATGATGTCAGTTGTTGATTATATCTATAGAAAGCATAAATTTTAAGTTTATTTAAATAAAAAAAAGTATGTGAGCTGTGCAGGCAAAATGATGAAAAATAAAATAAAAAATGTATTGTTATTTTCACATTTTATATTAAAAAACCTTAAAAATTTTGTATTTGTTTGAATCAGGCAAAAAGTGAATGAACAACACCTTGTTTGAAGTCGATAAGGTCAGCAATGTAAATTTGGAGAAAAATCAAGTTAAAGTTTCCTGAAGGTTCCAAAACTAAATCACCTAGCATCCATACCTAAAAATCCCTGGTAATAACAGCAAATTTGGAACACACCAAGTCAAAAGTAACTTTCCCCCCTTTATGATACGTCAGACAGCCACAATCCTGAAATATAAACAGATTTATAGTATTTCGAAAAATCTGTCTTGGTTATTGTTTACAACAAAAATGATCTGTTGTGTCTTATGTGAACATTGGTTAACTGTTGGGGAAAACATCTGATGTGTGACATCCATGAGGTACAGTCTTAATATATAGGCTGTCTGTTTCATTAAAGGGGGGGTGAAACACTCAGTTTCAGTCAATCTCATGTCAATCTTGAGTACCTATAGAGTAGTATTGCATCCTTCATATCTCCGAAAAGTCTTTAGTTTTATTATATTTATAAAAGAAATATAAGCTGTACCGAGTCTTTCCGGAAAAAAACGAGCGCCTGGAGGCGTATCGTGTGGGCGGAGCTAGCGGTGACGTCCTCAAGCGTGGAGAAAAAAACGCTACCCAGATTCAACTAATACAGATATGATCCAGAATCAGATCCGGAGGATGAAATAAATTGAACAGGAGAAGAAACAGCAGCAGGACGTCCGTCTCTGTGGTATGTACTGTATTTAGTGGCCTTTCAACATTTGTGTGTGTTTACTCGCAGTTTATGAGGACATGATTCGGTTTATGGACTATTGTATGCGACTAAACCTTAGCAGTAGCAAGCAAAACGGTTTTGCACGTCAGACTAGTGTAACGTTATACATAGAACAATAATGGAGTAACGTTAACCTTTAGTGCATTTGAATGACGAAGCACGCGATCGTGTCGTTTACTGATGTTTACTCACGCGACGAGCCAACAGCACAGACATTTGAAGCAGTTTTACTCACCGGCTGCTTCCAAAGCAGGACCAAACCTTTATCGCTGGGACCGCTCCGTCAAAAACACACTTCTTTGGTATGATTTGGTGAAGTCCTGTGACAGCATTGACTGTGGAAATCCGCGATGTTGTGAAGCGTCCCGTCATTTCTGCGTTCAAATCGGTTCAAATGCAGCGCTGCCTTCCCGGAATGCTGTGCTGAAGTGTTGATATCACCCATAGGAATAAAGTGGAGCAGGAGCGCGGCGCGTCATAAGTGTTCACGGACGAGTGGATCTGCATCTGAGAGAGTGTTTGCGGGCGTGCATTTCCTCTCTCGCTCTAGTCACGCGCGCGCACCCTACCGGGAGAAGAGCCCGTACGGCCCATACAAGGACCTTCCGTTCTATTAACGTCAAACAGAGCCATACTCGAAAAAAACTCTCCGAAACTTGTGAGAAACTGGAAGGAGTATTTTTGACAAAGAAATACTTCATCAAACGTCCAACATTAGTTTTTGAAACTTCGTCTATGTTTAGGATGGGAATCCAAGTCTTTAACAGTGTAAAAAGCTCAGTATGCATGAAACAGCATTTCACCTTCACCCCCCCGGATCTGCAGTCATTGCAAGTGAGATCGTTTTCATGGACAAAGGTACTCCTCTCTGAAAACGTTCAAATAAAGATACTTTTAGATATTTAATTGCAATTTGGAAATTGGCAGAGGTGTCAAAAGAACTCGCATTCATTACTCAAGTGGAAGTATAGATACTAGGGTTTAAAAATACTTCTGTAGAAGTTGAAGTATCAACTCAAGCTTTTTACTTAAGTAAAAGTGTAAAAGTACTGGTTTCAAAACTACTTAAAGTATAAAAGTAAAAGTAATGTAAGGAAAAAAATGCCATTAAAGACAAAAGCTTAGGCCACACCACAGGGGCCTAGAGTGCACAACCCCACCTCCTCAAAAAACATTTTTCTAAAGGCCATAATGACTATAATGTTATATTAAAATGTTAATGTTGAAAAATTTGGGAGGCACTGGCTACCTGTTTCAGCCACATATATACTCATTGAAAATGAATGCATTTTAGTACAATGGAAATATATCAGTATGTGTACTGCTAAGCATTAACATGTGTTTCCTGAAGCGGAAGATATGATGACTAGTTGCCTATAAGTAATGTTATCAATAACCTTTATTGGAATGTAAATGTAGGCTACATGTGTGATCAGTGTTGCCAGATTGGGTCGACGCTTTAGAGCCCTACGGGCCCTGACTTTTTTTACACCCCTAAACTCATACCCACTGTCGGCCGCTGACTGCTTGGTTGTCACTTTAAAAAAAATTAACAAACAAACAAATTATCCAAACATTTTTCTAAATTTACTTTAATAAAGAAACGAAATATAACTACTTGGACATTACAAACAAAGCTGAACTATTTTAATGACTGCAGGAGTGTGTCATAGGATTGTGCAGGGCCTGTGCAGGGCTCAAAGCTCAACAAAACCAGCCCACTTTCCTCCTCTGTGAATATATAGTAAAATGCAATTTATTCCTGTGATCAAAGCTGAATTACTCCAGTCTTCAGTGTCCTATGATCCTTCACTAATCATTCTCATATGAGGATTTGATGATCAACACACATTTATGATTATTAGCCTATCAGTTGTGCTGCTCATGGTGATGCTTACATTTTGTGGAAACCATCTAAACATTTGTGGTAAAATTTAAAAAAGAGAGAAATTAATACTTTTATTGATCAGACATGCATTTAATTGATCACAAGTGATATTGTTAATATTACAAAAGATAATAATTTATTTAATAAATACAAATAAATGCTGTCCATTGAACTTTCTATTCATCAAAGAATCCTGAAAAATAAAATGTATCATGGTTTCCACAACATTTTAAAGCAGCACAACTGTTTTCAACACAAATAATAATCATAAATGTTTGTTGATTATAAAATCATCATCTGAGAGTGATTAGTGAAGGATCATGTCACACTGAAGAGTAATGATAAATTCAGTTCCCTTTCGAAAGGGAACTCGCGCTGCGTCAGCTGACGCTACGGGGAACGCCTTCAGCGTGACAGGTGTCTGAAATCGCTATCAAATCACAATCCTACTGACCGTCGGCAGCTGGTGATGTCATCACCGTGCGACCAGGAAGTATAAAAAGGCACCGTGCCAACATGACAACATCCTTTCGTCTTCAGGGACTGTTTTGTCTGGTTCGCTAGAAAGTCTTTCTAAAGTGGAATGAAGTGCACACGCAAAGTGAAGGGAGCGTACAGGAAGTGCGCTGATCCGTGTCTCAGGTTTCTCACGCCTGGGGACACGCACACCCTTTGTGTGCTCTGCCTGGGCGGGAGGTTCTCGAGGGGGCTTCCTGCGCAAACTGCGAGCGTTTTTCCGACTGAGGACACTCCGCTCTCGCTTGGCCTTCTTCTCGAGGGAGGAAGAGCCAGCATTTGGGAGCGGTCCCGCTCATGCCGAGGCTGAGCGGCGCCGTTTGTCCTGGGGCTCCCAGATGGATCTGGCTCATCGTCTGGGGAACACAGTGCTCGCGGACGATCAGCCAGGTCGCGAGAGCAGGCGGACGGAGGAGGAGTCGGATGGACTTTTCTCCTCGATGCCCCGGTCTCGCCCTCTGGGCTTTTCGGCACCTCCGTCGAGGCGGTGGTGGGAAAGTTCAGAGAGGCGAGGGCGCGCTCAGCGGCGTATAGAACGTGTATTCCGCTGACGGCGCCCAGGCAGGAGGGTGTCCCTGGCCCATCAAGATCCGAGGATCATCAAAAAAAAAAAAAAAAAAAAAGTATATATATAAATAAATGGGCCAACGCAGTAGTGTGGCCTCTCGTGCGCCCCCTCCGTGGAGGAGTAGGACGTGGAAGAGGCGGGACACCCGCAACAGGAGGAGGGACATCGGGGAGAAGATCCGCTTCCAGCGCCCAAAGCGAGGTGGTGAGTCTCCGCCCCCGAGGGCGCGGAAGTGATGTTGTGTCCCCTCCTTTGTTGTTCGGTTGTTTTCTTTTTTCTCCCCGGGCGCTTTACACCAGGCCGCGCGGGCTGATGATGAGCGGAGGTGAGACTCTGACGAAAGCCTGCCAGGCTGGTGTGTGCTCTGCCCGCACACAGTGCATCGTCTCTGGGAAAAGCGGGATTTCGCGGCCGCCTCCGAAAGTCGGCCTTACACGTGAGAATAAAGCGCCCCGCCCTCAGGTTAGTGCGCCGAAGCATGCATGTTACATGAAGCGATGAGGCACTGAAAACAGCGGGTGAGTCCCCTTTTTAGGGCAAACATTCTTCTTTTTTTGCCGTATGTTTGGACTCTATGCTTCCCTGAGGGATATTTTGTCTACAAAAGATGAAGAGAAGTGTAACAGTTGGAGAAGTGGGCCTGTAGTTCCCCGGTAAAGGTGGCTAGAACGATGTTTAGGATAAACACAGTGTGTTTATGTAGGCTGTATGTTTGCTAGTGTAGCAACAGTAGTTTATAAGGCTGTTTTCTCTTCTGGATATGTGTAATATGAGCAGTTGAGGCCTCCGCACATGCCGTGGGCATGTAGCGGCGATATAAACTGACGTATGTTCTGCTGGCGAACGTTTTTAGCCGTAGCCACCTCTGGGTAGCGTTGGCACCTCTGCTAGTGAAATACCTAGATGAATTTGTGAGGTTAGGCTAGCGCATGAACTGCAGTAAGGTCTGTCCCAGTCCTTTTTAGGGCCGTTGTTGTGGGATTATCAGACCGATGCTAGTGCATCAGGTTGGCCTAGGCTGTTGATGGGATGACGGTGGCGTCTCGCGGTGGCATATCGCCCTGGCAGTTGCCCCGGGCTCCTGTCGGTATCTCCGCAGGAGCTTTGTATCCCTACCCGGCCTCCCCGTAGTAGGGTCGTCCGGCCAATGCCCACCCCCCTTCTGCATTTGGGGGTTGTTATTAATGCAAAAAGGTGTATAGCAGAATAATCGCGACTCAGCCAGTGGTCGTGGGGACGGGGTAGGCGTCTCTTCGCGGTGCGCAGTCAGACTGGTTTTGCTAGCCCCGCCCCCCAGAGCTAGTGCGGCCGCCACTTCTGGGCGGCCCCCCGGCTTGGTTCAGGAAATGGCCGGATGTGTGTGTTCAATATTTTTCACTTTTTGTTCTGTGTCTTCTGCTTCACCTTTTAGGCTCGGGTCGAGCTGTACTTCGCAACCATCTGAAAGCATCGGTTGGTAGGATGCTCCCCTGGAGTCGAAACACTGTCACGGCTGACGCCCTTGCGCGGACGGCGGACCGCTGGACGTTCAGACGGCCGCCCTGGAGGCAGGTGGCGTAAGTTGTACTCCCCTCGCTTTAGAGGGTTCAAGGCGTTTTATGCTGAGTGCACTGCTGTGGGCATTGTGTTTTAGGTCCACGCTGGTAGGCGCTGCCTGAGAGACTGCGCCGTCGCAGAAGGCTGCTATGGGCCGCTGGGGCGGACCGACTATAGAAGGCTGGCTGGCGGGACACGCCAGCCGAGGCAGTCCGGGCAGTTAACTCTGGGTCAGGTGGTAGGCCTCAGTAGGCCTCCCTGCAGGTGAGTTCCATGTGACATCGTGGCCCATGTGAGCGGGGAGGGTTCTCCCCAACGATGTCGGCTGCAGCAGAAACCTCGTCATAAGTAGGCCCCTAACGGCCTCCCTGGGGATGAGTCCCCAGGTAGTGACTGGATACCCAGTCCTCATCAGCCAGCCGACAGCCACTGTCAGCCCGACTTTAAGGGCTCGCTGAGTTTCAGCACGCCTCACATGGCGTCCCCTGAGGGGGTGACCTAGGGTTCCGACCATTGGTTGACAGGATCTAGGCCGCTTTAGGCCTCCTGTAGGGTGAGCCCCGGTTCCCAGGTCTTGCAACAGTGTGCGGGTGCTAGCCAGGCGGCTAGCATAGTCTGCTATCAGGGACGGGCCGCTTCAGGCCATCCTATGGTCGTTTCCCGGCCCTGCGGGGTTTCCGGTGGGATTTGCCATCGGATTAGCACCGTATGTCACCAATCTAATAGGGAACTGCCATTCGGCAATAGGCCTCTCCGGGCCGCCCTAAAAAGACCGGATTGTATGTAGGCATCAAACAGGCTTCCCTGGAGGCGAGCCCCGGGAACACAACAGCTCCCAACAGTTTTTACGTTGGCTGGCAGGAAGTAGGCCGCTCTAGGCCGCCTGAGGGTGAGCCCCCGAGCTGGGACGCTCGGTAGGCCAGTGTATTATGCTGTCAGGCCTCTTTTGGCCTTTTTGGGAGGGATTCCCGGACCAGGTCTCGGTGACAAGCTAGCTATTAGCATGGGTGGCTTCTGGCGCTATAGCCTCACGAGCCCCCTGAGGAACCAGTAAAGCCACCTGCCTGCAGGCCGCCTGAGGGTGAGCCCCGAGCTGGGACGCTCATTAGGCCAGTGTATTATGCTGTCAGGCCTCTTTGGGCCTTTTTGGGAGAGGATTCCCGGACCAAGGTCTCGGTGACACGCTAGCCATTAGCGTGGGTGGCTTCTGGCATTATAGCCTCATGAGCCCCCTGAGGAACCAGTAAAGCCACCTTCCTGCGGCTTTTAACAGCTAACAGCAAACAGCTAACACTAACGGTGCTGGGTGGAGGCGCCTCATGGCCTCCCTGAAGGGGAAACGGTTCCTTGGAACGGGAACGTATAACTGGCTTTGGGCTGACAGCTAGCGGCTGCCCGCCGGTGGGTCCCGGCCTGCGCCGGTATAACTCAAGGGCGGGCTCATGCCCTAGCACAACGAGACTCTGTTTCTGCTGCGCAGTCCCTTCAGGACAGGGACTGGCTAGCCTACAGCATGGGTTACCTACCAAGCTGGCTTAAGAGCTCCCCTCATTGAGGGTCGTCTGCGAGCTTACGGCCGCTTGAGTCTGGTCAGACGGGCAGGCCCCCCTCGGGGCCTCCCGGGTAGATCAGTCCATAGGCCTTTTTTAGGCCTCCTGAGCACCCCTGTAATAAATGTGCTCAGTAGATCCTAGGATCGAGCAGAAGAGACTCCCCTCGATGGCAAGGGTAAGAAGCACTAAGCTGAGTACTGCTCTCCAGGATTCCCGTCTCCGAGTTCCGGTCTGAGGAGGACATTGCCAGTTTGCAGTCCCTCAGTCTGGATGCTCATAAGTAAGAGCGATGTCCGGAGGCTCTGTTCTGACAGACAGGGTTGGCCAAGCTGGGGTGTCCCACAGAAGTGATGCCAGGTGAGGCCTCCCTGGTGGCATTCGGTGAAGGTTTTTCCCGAATTAGTGACGGCTGGTGGCGCCCTCGGGTCCCCTAGCCACATTCCCTTAAGGGACTCCTTCCTTCAGAAGTAGTAGGTCCCAGGCCCTCGAGCAAGCCGAGAGTAGGGAACCTCAGTTAAAAATTGTTTAGGTTCTCTCTTAGGCACATAGCTTGGGCTATGACCGTAGGGAATGATGTCACTGGCAGCCTGTGTGGCTAGAGGGGGAGTGGTTCAGACTTTCCGCGAACACTCGTCCAGGCAGTTCTCACTGCCAGTAAGGGGCGTGCACTCCCCTCAGCATGGCGGCGTGGGTATATCGTTCCCCATAGCGTCAGCTGACGCAGCGCGAGTTCCCTTTCGAAAGGGAACGTCCCCGGTTACGTATGTAACCTTAGTTCCCTGAGAACAGGGAACGAGACGCTGCGTCACATGGCCATGCTTCAAGGTGTGCCTGCCCACAGTCCCTTCAGACGAAGCGGATGTTGTCATGTTGGCACGGTGCCTTTTTATACTTCCTGGTCGCACGGTGATGACATCACCAGCTGCCGACGGTCAGTAGGATTGTGATTTGATAGCGATTTCAGACACCTGTCACGCTGAAGGCGTTCCCCATAGCGTCAGCTGACGCAGTGTCTCGTTCCCTGTTCTCAGGGAACTAAGGTTACATACGTAACCGGGGACGCTTTGATCACATAGGAAAAAAGCTGTTTTAATTTGTAATAATATTTCACAATATTACTGTTTTAACTATTTTTGATTAAATAAATGCAGCCTTGGTGAGCAGAAGATACTAAACATTAAAAAAGCTGCATTATTCATATGATAGGCTACTTTATTGTCAATAAATAGGCTACATTGAGATGGCTTGAAAAACACACATAAAGCATATATTGTCGCACTCGTCTGATTGTCTTCGTCACGTTTCATCATCATAACGATTGTTTTCCTTCAGCTGCAGCTCCAGCGTGACAGGGTATTACCTCTACAAACTTTCTGTGAGAGCACCCTCCTCATATTTAGATGCGAATAAAATGACAGCAGGTCATGCATAGATTATTTTTCGTCTCTGATTTTAAATCTTAATGTATTCACATTGGTTTCTATGTAAATACACTTCCCTGTGACCTCAAAAAGCGCTCTATCAACCGAGATTAGAGAAGCCTGTCTTTAGCGTCCTTGTTAATTTGGCCGTCCCCGCGCAGGGTAACGCTGGTTCGAATCCCGCTCGGAGCGGGTCGACTAGAATCGGTGAGACCCAATAAAAGTGCGGGGGACGAAAATACATTTTATTAAACGTGAGGGGGACACGTCCCCCCCGTAATCTACGCCCATGCCACTGCCAAAATGCGTAATTCATTGATACTGTACAATAATCCGCCGACAAAAAAATAACAACAATGCGCTAGCTTTGCTCTGACAAAACTACAGTAGCCTTTCCTTGTGAAGTTCATAGAACATGCACTTAGCCCAGTCAAAACTGATTCATCATTGATTCAAACCTTTCAGGAGCTGTTGGGGTTGCTAGTTGCAGATGTCCTGAGTGTGTATTATAATGGACAGGAATCATGAAGAGTCTTCGAGTCACAGGTGTAATCCAAGATTGGGGTAGTGTTGACTTCAGGGGAGTCCTAGAAAGACGCCAAGAGGTCTAGGGTGTGAGAAAAGCGGTCCAATCCATTCCATAGACCTGCACAGAACATGTAACACACACACACACAAGACTCTAGGGCACATCTCTCCTCCAAGGTTAGCACAGCAGTGAGCTTATCAACAGGACAAGATATCAACACCACATGACAAACAAATCTCCAAAAAGAAAAGTATGAGTTATATCATCTACCTCATTCTATAAAGAAATATAAAGACAAAAATGTATTTCTATCAATGGGAAAAATCACACTATATAAATGGGAAGAAATCACAATTGGGAGACTCAAATCCTCCCACCCCTTCCTGTCCTGGGGTTACTAACAAAAGGCAGGATTCACCTCTTGGAAGTTCTAACTTTTGGCCCTGTTGGTCAGGACCCAGAGATAGAGGTCAGGCTATCTATGTCAGGGCACATAGATAGGGGTCAGACTGTCTTTGTCAGACCGTCTCTGGAAAGCAAATTAGACACCTTACAGCAAACATAGAGTCAAAATCATATTAAATAATAGTTAAATGTATTAATGATCACATAAAATTGATTGTCAATAATTCATTATTTTGAAAGGATAATAACTGATTATTAAATTCATGAAGTTATTAAAAATCATTCAAAAGGATAAGATGCATATGATGAAGAGGCAAGGGTGTCGGCCCACTCCCCCCTTCACCGCCGTCCTATTAGTATTTTCCTTTAAATATCCCGTATTTTAACCTGCGTTATTAAAAAAACAAAAACATTTCCAATCTGAGCTCTGTAACTAGCCTCGCGATAACTGCCATCTGCAGTAGCCTACAGTACTGTAGGTGGCTGTTGTAGCGAGGTTAGTGTGTGAGGTCAGATGACGAGTGACAATGCGGGAAAACCCCCCCACAAAAAACAGAGACGGATGATGGACTTAACGATAGAGATGGAAGGCACTCCTGCAAAAAAAACCATAACCCTTGAGTAAATACCGTGATCAATGGGACAGCGAATGCAATTTTCTGAAGAGGAGCAGGATGGGGGACAGTCAGACGTTTTGTAAGTTTTGTAACTGCGACTTCAGCATCTCCCATCCATATCGTGCGACAGCGGAAGATCTTTTAAAGTGATAGTAACCAATTACAATGACAATGTAAAGAACAAAGTAATTGCTCAGTAAATATGCTCTGCTCTTGACTAAATAACTTCAGTACCTTTAATAAGGATTTATCTATATATAATTCATAACGTATGCAGTGCAAACTGATAACAAGTATATTTCCTACTTGTTAAGTTGTTATACAAGTAGAAAGAGCACAGGTACAAATGAAAAGTATTATTATTATGGGTCTATGTGAGGATTTATGCCACCCCCGATACCCAAATGTTTACAGGTATGATTCAGACTGATTTTGCCAGCATTTAAGAGCGTATGGGACCGTACGGTGCCTATGGTGTTGATTATGTGATATGCAGAGCTTCATAGGAGTCTGCGTTCCCTGCAGAGCTCTTTTGGTGCGAGTTGCCCCATGCCTCTCCCTGATTGGTGGAATTTTCTGTACAGCATGTTGTGTAGATTTTCACCAGAAATTCTGTTGTTAAACACAACTGTTTAAAAAATAGTTTTGATAATGAAAGCAGATGGCTTCAACAAATGTATATACCATCAGTATAACACCCTCTATATTCATACTATAGGTCTGACTTTAACCTTTAAAAAACAATTTCCCTACTTTATGTAGAAAATAGAGAGAAAACTGTTGCACCAGCAATCATGAGGGACAGGTATATCTTACATTCCCCTGTGACATCCCATGTTTAGAGAGACAGCAGAATACCACTGACCACACACACAGATAAATCAACACACATCACTACTGTTGATACACTTTTAAGGCCGCTTTTACATCTTCTCACTGAGTTTTATGCCGCTCGTCATTGAAACCTGATTCATTATAATGGGGTAATTCAGCTTCCCAGCATATGTGTATTTATTTTTTTGAAGACTCATTTCACTTGGCAGTTGAATGTGTGAGAGGGGCTTCTGTGCTCACGGTAAACTCTGTAACATCTGCAGTCGAGTGCCGGGGTGTGGGCGAGTACATGTACAACATTCACAGTCCGCACACACTCCGGTAAAGAGGAGGGTGAAAGGGCATTGCGTCACAGGATGCATATGGAGCTGCTAAAAAAACTTATTGAACCACAGGTTGTTTTGCCTTTCAGCATGAAAATGTAAAGACACTTATCTTAGAAAGCACCAAAAAGAACATACATTTCTTTGCAAAGATTACCAGAGGTACCGTGATAGGACTGAGATAAGATGAGAATTTAACGCATCATCAAATTTATGGCACTAGAGTCAATGATCAGAGACTTGGATTATCTAATTATAATTGCAAGTTGTTTGAATTGTTATATTGTTTGAAGTTAACGGCGCTATAGGAAGACCTCTATACGCGATTGCTTTTTAAAGTGCATGTAAAATCAGTCCAATGGTGTGATGGAAAGTCATAGGCAGCTAGGCAGCACTCCTGAACCAAACAAGCTTCTGATAGGCTGAAGCAAGTCGGTCACAGGCACAGCAGAGGTACGGTGGGTGACGCAGCGTCTCGTTCCCTCTTCAGGGAACCGAGGTTATGAAACTCACGCTTCGTCGTAAGTTTACAACACTATGGAACGCCAATACCCGCTATGCCATACTGACCAGTGACTGTCTAGTGTGAATTCTGTTTGGAGCACAACTAATGGGTCCTGCAGACGTTGCGTTTTTTTTTTTTTTTTAATCCTTTGCGAATGTTGGTTGTCAGACTGTACGAACATGATCCCCGATGTAAGCCATGTCTCACTGTAAGATCTCAGTTGTCATTACTGTCAGACTGTACGATAGTCAAGGTGCACTTAAAACGGACACACGCAAGAAAACTCGTCCGGAGTATTATATCATCAATGAATGACGCGTTCGGTGACAGTGAGCTGCATTACACGTGGGACTGAAATGGTGGCTACAAAGAAATCTCTAGCTCTCGATTTGATCATAGTTTGCCATAAAAAACTGAGATATTTGATGGTCGTCATAGGAGAAGTCGCACTGCAGGATTGTGCGCCAAATCTTCTGACACTGACAGAATTTTGTCTGAGGTCAAATTTGATCGCAACGGTCATTAATCAGCTGCCGGTGAACATATCAAACTAACGATCAAAGACGTCAGATTTAAGCCTGGGATCAGAGGAATCTTTTAGGATTTGCAAAATTTATTTAGGCAAAATTGCACAGTGTCCCGGCTTAAGACTGCAGCACATGGGACCTTGGTGTGGAGCCCAGGTGAAGGTCATAAAACAGACTGTGTGCAGAGAAGACCAGAACGCACAGCACATATCTTGAAAAGAAGCCCCAAAAACAAGGCTTTAGAAGCTGCCATACTCCTTGTTGAATAGGCCTGAGCAGTCAAAGGTGAAAGCTGACTGGCTGATTCATAAGCTTAGAAGCTGGGTGACCCTTTCTGGGTGACCTAGGGCATACAAATAGTTTATCAGACATACGCCACAGGGAAGCTCTGTGAATGTAAGCATGTAGTGCCCTCACTGGGCAAAGCAGATTTAATTTCTCCTGGTCTGTTGACTAAGGGATCGGAAGACAGAAGGCCTGCAACAGTATAGATCTAGTCACATTAGTGGGAACCTTAGGAACATAACCTGGCCTAGGATGAAGAAAATACTTCACCATGCAAGCATTCAAGGCCAAAAACTTTTCTGAAACCTCCTGGATGGGCTCAAAGGGGGCAGTGAAAGGCCCTCCAATACCACAGCCAAATTGCAAGATGGAACCCTCGTGGGAGCTGCAAGCCTCAGCCTCAAAGTACCACGAAGGAAACAGGATACCAATGGGTCTCTCCCCAAAGACATATCACCCAAAGGAGTGTGGTAAGCAGCTATGGCCACCACATACACCTTTAAAGTGAATGGGGATAACCTTGCAGAAAATTGCTCTTGCAAGAACTTCAGCACTGTACCAACCAGGCAGCTACAACTTACAACTGAGTCTAAGTGATGTTTCTCACACGATGAAGAGAATAATCTCCATTTAAACGTGCACATATTTTTAGGTGTAAAATATCCAAAAACCACTAGGCCAGTGTTATATATTTTGTTCAGCTGAGTACCTACAGTATCCCAAATGTTTCCAACTATTTGTAAATTGTGAGAAAATTGCTATTTTAACTAAGGACCGGGACGTTTCAGAATAGCGTCTGAGGAAGTCGCCTGTCAATTGCGTCATATCTGCGCTACCCTCGGTTTCGTGTTTTATTTGGCAGGAGTGCTTTACTCTTAGCAGTGTGAACAAGTGAACACACGGAGTAACGTCATAACATAATTTTCGACACACTTAAATGTATCGAATATGATAAACAGAGCTGGATTACCTCATAATCATAACCGGAAGAGCGGAATAATGCAGGCGCCCGGTGAAAAGTCCCGGTGCTCGCGAGCCGTGTGTTTGCATAACAATCGCTCCAGCGGCCGTGCTCAGCTCAACACTCGGTCCTGCTCTGCTTCACACTCCAGTAACGTTAATAACCGCATTCATGAACGTGATTTCTGCCCGAGTCCTATTTTCCACCGGCTGTGAGGTGAAGACCACATGTCCCAAGATACTGCGCTCAAACCTGGCTTCATCAAACTACGTCTTTGTTTTGAATAGGCGATATCTAGTGGATGGGAAGTCCATAACTCTGGGTATGGGTGGAGGATTCCCTACTGGATAGAAGGTGAAAAACTTTATGTGAAATGATGAGATGTCTGACTTTATAGTATTCATAAAACAGTAGGCAAAGACCTGAAGTGTGTTTCATGCTGTAATGTTTCCAAATGTTTTATTTTTATTTATTTTTATTATTTTTTTATGATAAATGTTTCTTGAGCAACAAATCAGCAGAATGATTTCTGAAGGATCATGTGACACTAAAGACTGAAAATATTAAAATAGGAAACAATTATTTTAAATTGTAATATTGTACAATATTACTTATTTTACTGCCTTGGTGTATATGAGTGCTGCATGGGCTCCAAAAATTTGTGAAAGAGCTGATGATCATATTATTCAGCATGATTTGAGAATGTTCAAAAGAACATTTTGTGTTTCAAATGAAGCAAGAACATCTGGCCTTTTGTTCTACAGAGTTGCATGTAATGTTATTTTTTATTTCAAATCTTCATTTTGTGCCAACTTTTGTTATATTTCTTTTAATCACTTGATTATTTGAGAATGTTTCAGTAATATCTAATGAAAGTCTGCGGACATAGATACTAGTGATTTTGTAATACATTTTCAAAATGACCAGTGATCCAAATAGAATTGAGCCAAAGCACATTCAATCATTGATTTGTGTCTTCTTTGTCTGAAATTCTTTTAAATCACATGATTTTGGAGAAGTCACTTTAAGTGTGTATCCAATGAGAGCGCACATACCCTGGTTGTGCAATAACAGAACTCTGATAAACCCTTAATCCTCATAATAACATTTACTCAGTTGCTATTGTGCAACATCTGCATAACAGAGCTGAGAGACCAAAATCTGCCTGGAATCTTCTGCTGCTCACATAGGACTTATACTCACCATGGAGGTGCATATGCGCCCTCTTCTCTATCTGCTGCTGTGCATGAATTGTGCTGTTCAGGGAAACAAGAGGTAAGTATTAAATAGTATATAAAAATATTATTGTTGTAGTAGTAGTATTAGTAGTAGTATACTTATTAGTAGTAGTTGTAAAATAGTTGAATTATTATTATTATTATTATTATTATTATTATTATTAATATATATATATATATATATATATATATATATTGATGGTTTCATTGATTGGTTAATGAATGTGTGTATATATATATATATATATATATATATATATATATATATATATATATATATATATATATATATATACGTATACGTATACGTATACATTCTTGTAAATCTCAACTTAAACATTAATTTAATCAAATTAAATTAAATTAAATTGTTGGTATGCATATATTGATTCTGTAGTAATATTCTCATCAGTGTTATGTCAGCTTTTACATAGGCCTACTTAAATCTGCATATCTGTGATATTCACCCCAGGGCGTTATTTAATTTTATAAAGGCCATTTTTAAAAATCTTATTCAATTTATACATAATCTTTCATGTTAAATTCTTACATTTGATTAATAAATTCAGTTATAATGGTAAAGACACTATAGGCTGTTACCAATCAAATTAAATAATTTAAACTGCAAAAAATACAGCTGCAATAATTAATGTTATAAGATTGATGTTCTAAATAAAACATCATACTTTTAAACATAAAATAGGGGGCAGCAAGTGATCGTCTTCATAAGTGAGTCATTGAGTCGTTCATTCAAAGGATTCATTCAAAACGCTGAATCATTTAGTAACAAAACACTGCGCGGGGTGTTGCTTTCTTTTGGAACTATTTTCGTTATGAAATCATGGGTGAAATGGAACAAAAAGGTTGTTTGGATCTAAAATGTGGATAATATATATTTCAAATATGAGGGAAAACTGTTTTTGTACGGTTATCTTACTGTACATATTTACATTAGTTGAAGTAGCAGCTTGAAACACACTAAGGATGAACATTTCTAACTCACCATCTTACTCTAAAGGTAAAAATGTGGTAGCTTATCAGTTAAACAAAGCAAGTATTCATGTTTTTTGAGAACCTTATTATCACTATACACTTTTTCAACATTAACTGATGTGTTAACATTTGTAGGTTCATTACAAAGCGGTAAATAATAATAAATGCTTTGTTAATGACAAGTCGTGATAATAAAGAGTCTATGTTAGTAACACATCAGTTAATGTTGAAATAAGGTTCACATATTCCATTAATAAATGCTTTGTTGAATGTAAGTAATGATAGTAAAGTGTGTATAAACATGAACAACTTATCCCTTGATGTTCAGATGGTTTCCACTGTAGAATTATGTTTACCACCTTTCTACTTCCTGCTTAGCTACTGTTCAGACGCTCTTGCTTACTGCTATGTGCTTTGCTCTATCGCTTCTTTCACGAGTTTGTGTGCCCATATAATCTTAGTGAAAGTGGTAAACAGATTTGGCTTGCTGTCTGCTATAGAGGGGCTCGGAGAGGATATTCTACCCGAGCTCCGATTGCACCCCTATAACAGGCAAAATTGAATGAAATAAAAGAGTCATTTATATAGCGTACTACTGTACACCCAAAGCGCTTTACACTCGTGTCAGGGATCTATCCTCAACCACCACCAGTGTGGTGTACAAAATTGTACAAAAGGAGGAGCAGGGGAGGAGGAAGGATGCTTCAGGAACTAAAAAGGGCAAGGCAAGGCAAGGCAAGTTTATTTGTATAGCACATTTCATACCCAATGGCAATTCAAAGTGCTTTACATAGAAATTAATTAAAATAGTGGTAACAAATGCATGAGAAAAAAAAGAATACCATATGGACGAATAAAGAATTAAAAACAAGCATAGTTAAAACAGTCGTAAAGATATAGTAATTAAAATAATAATAATAAAAAAAAAAATAATAATAAAAAAAAAAATAATAATAAAAAAAAAATAATAATAATAATAAAATGGTCAGATCCACAATAATGATCTGATATAAAAATAAACATTCTTCAGTTTACAGCCTACATACATGTACCATCTTAATTAGAACACCTCTCATTCATTTCTTTCTCAAACACGTTCATAACATCCATTTTAATCACTATTCCCTGATTTTTACTCAGAAACCTTCTTGTTAAAACCCTTACTCGCTCATCATACCCTCCACAGAGTTACACATACTCAAACCTTATTGTCAAACTTACTATTTCCATCAAACCCAGTTTTCACTCGTCATATTCAACTCAAAAGAACATATAAAATAAACAATAACCAAAGATAAGAACAAAGGTAAACTAAAATAATTATAAAAAGAATAAAGAGATAAGATAGGGTGCAATCAGTCGGACGTACAGTGGCACAGTGCTCATTCAGTAAACGCACAGCTGAACAGATGTGTTTTGAGTCTGGATTTGAATGTGGCTACTGTTGGAGCACATCTGATCTGTTCAGGAAGCTGGTTCCAACTACGGCTGGCATAATAGCTAAAAGCAGACTCTCCTTGCTTTGAGTGAACTCTTGGTATTTCTAACTGACTTGATCCTGCTGATCTGAGTGATCTGTTGGGTTTGTATTTAATCAGCATATCTGCGATGTATTGGGGTCCTAGCTCATTGAGTGATTTATAAACAAGTAATAGTACTTTAAAATCGATCCTAAATGTAACTGGAAGCCAGTGTAAAGACCTGAGGACTGGTGTGATATGGTCATATTTTCTGGTTCTGCTCACAATCCTGGCAGCAGCGTTCTGTATGAGCTGCAGCTGTCTAATGGTCTTTTTAGGAAGGCCAGTGAGAAGGCCATTACAATAGTCCACCCTACTGGTGATGAAAGCATGAACGAGTTTCTCTAAGTCTTGCCTGGAGACAAAACATCTAATCCTTGCAATATTTTTCAGATGATAGTATGCTGATTTAGTTATTGCTTTGACATGACTACTGAAACTCAGGTCGGACTGTAAAATCACTCCAAGATTCCTGACTTGATTTTTTGTTATCAGGCCTTTAGCCTCAAGATATGCGTTCACCTTGAGAATTTCATGTTTGTTTCCAAATGTAGTGATTTCGGTTTTGTCTTTGTTTAACTGAAGATAGTTTTGGCACATCCAGTTGTTAACTTCATCAATGCATTTGCACAGGGAGTCAATGGGGCTGTAGTCATTAGGTGATAGTGCTAAGTAGAGCTGGGTGTCATCAGCATAGCTGTGGTAAGCAATATTGTTCTTTTTCATTATTTGGCTCAGTGGCAGCATATACAGGTTAAACAGGAGAGGTGCTAGAACTGACCCTTGTGGGACTCCGCATGTCATGGACGTCCACTCAGACTTATGGTCTCCTATACTCACATAATAAACTCTCCCTTCTAAGTATGATCTGAACCATTTGAGGACCATTCCAGAAAGCCCAACCCAGTTTTCCAGCCTGTCTAGAAGTATGTTGTGGTCAACAGTATCGAATGCGGCACTGAGATCCAGTTGTTCCCAGAATTGATGTTTTGCCTGTATCAGTGTTTAAGCGAATATCATTTATAATCTTTATGAGCGCTGTCTCTGTACTGTGATGTGGACGGAAACCAGATTGAAAATTGTCAAAGTATCCATTTGAGTGTAAGAATTTGTTCAACTGATTGAAAACAACTTTTTCAATGATTTTGCCTATGAAGGGGAGATTTGAGATTGGTCTGTAGTTGCTCAATATGGAGTTATCCAGATTTCTCTTTTTCAGAAGAGGCTTAACTATTGCAGTTTTAAGGGCGGTTGGAAAAGTCCCATAGAGGAGTGAGGAGTTTACCACTTCTAGGAGATCTGCTTCTAAACAGTTAAACACACTTTTGAAGAAAGAAGTGGGGAGTGTGTCTAGGGCACAGGTTGATGTTTTAAGATGCTGTACTGTGTCTTCTAAAATTTTGCAGTCAATAGCATCGAAATCTGACATGGTAATTTTCCGAGGGTTTGGTATGATCTGACTGACCCCAGAGCAACTAGAGGATGTGCTGATCGCCTTTCTGATATTATTGATTTTCTCTGAGAAGTAGGAAGCAAACTCACTGCATTTACTGTCTGAGAGCATTTCACTAGGAGTCTGACTCGGGGGGTTTGTTAGTCTCTCGACAGTAGCAAAAAGAGTGCGCGTGTTGTTTATGTTTCTGTTTATAATATTTGAGAAGAAGGTCTGTCTAGCTTTGCATAGTTCAACATTGAAAGCATGAAGGGTGTCTTTATAGATGTTATAATGGACTACAAGTTTTGTCTTCCGCCACATGCGTTCAGATTTTCTGCATTGTCTTTTCATTATTTGAACTGCTGTTGAGTTTCTCCAAGGTGCTTTTTGTTTGGTACTCTTTTTCCTGACTTTTAGAGGAGCAATATCATCAATTACACTCTTAACTTTTGAGTTAAAGGAGTCAAGGAGAAAATCAACAGAGTCTGCAGATATGCTTGGTGTTAGAGATAAAGCCTTCATAAACAGCACATTAGTGTTCTCATTTAAGCATCTCTTTTTGACAGAGACAGATCTAGCTTCAATGGCAGGAGAGATTGATATATCAAAGAAAATACAGAAATGATCAGACAGTGCCACATCCTTAATAACAATTGATGAAATGTTTAGACCCTTACTGATAAGTAAATCTAGAGTGTGTCCACGATTGTGTGTGGGTCCATTTACATGCTGTGTCAAATCAAAAGTGTTAAGAACAGTCATGAGCTCTTTTGTTTTACTGGATTCAATATTGTCTATGTGAATGTTAAAATCCCCAGCAATAGCAAAACAGTCAAACTCTGAGGAAATTATTGATAACAGTTCTGTAAAGTCCTCAGTGAAGCCTGCAGAGTATTTCGGAGGCCTATAAATAATGATAAGCAGGATGCGTGGAGAACCTTTTAACACAATACCCAGATATTCTAGAGACAAATAGTCACCAAATGATACTTGCTTACATTGATAGAAATCTTTAAAAAGAGCAGCAACACCCCCACCTCTCCTAACAGATCTGCAAACACTCATAAAAGTAAAGTTAGGAGGGGCTGCTTCATTTAGGACTGTTGCACTACAGTTTTCTTCTAGCCACGTTTCATTTAGAAGCAGAAAGTCTAGGTTGTTAGTGGTTATTAAGTCATTGACTAGAAATGATTTGTTCTTAAGTGAACGGATGTTTAAAAGCGCTAACTTAACAGTAATAATTTTTTTCTCTACATTAATCCTATTTTGGCAGGTAACAGGCAGCAGATTATATTGGTTTGTTAAACGGCCTGACAAGGCCTTAGACTTTCTTTCACGTAACAGAACAGAGATAGAGAAAGAGGCAGGCACACTGGGTTCCCCCTTGTTTTGTAAACATTTGATAAAGTTACTGTTATCATAGCGGGGACCCAAAACACATCACTGAGAGCTGGAATCAGTTGTTTTTGGTTCACCTACAACAGATGGAGGCGGGTGTGGGCCCTGACGTTGTGACCGAAGAAATCTCACAGGAGGAGGGCGAGGACGAGCTGGGCCCACAGGCTTTGGTGTTTGTGGGGCTCCACAATTTTTGGTCGATATTTGGAGGCGTATAGCGATCGAGTGTGATAGTCTGATTCCAGCATGAACCAAGTCCTCCATTTTCTCTGAGAAGCTCAGATGCGGGGATGCTGGAGAGAGGAATGACATGTCCGGTGAGAGGGGCTGTTTCTCTGGTGTTATCGGAAGCTGAAATATGTTGTCCTGGCTTCCCAGTCCATTTTCCAGAAAATCATCCTTGGGTGCTGAATCTTGGAGCAGATCTAATCCTTCACAGTCAGTCTGTGGTGAGCTCTGTGGGCAGGGCTCAGCTGGGAGTGTGTCCGTGAGCAATTGTTGTTGTGGGGGCGTGGTCTTATCATTGTCCTTGTGGGATGTGTCAGCCACATGTCCATTCAGCTGCTGAAAAGAAGTCCTGTGGTCGTCCATACTCTGTATCCGGTTGAGTTGGTTAGAACACACAGCTGAAGGATGATGAAGGGAAAAATAAATATTGTCCTTTAACACTCTTGCACCAAGTTTGTTTGGGTGGTGGCCATTTGATGTAAACAATTGTCTCTGGCTCCAGAAGAGATTAAAGTTGTCGATGAAATTCACTCCCTTCATCATGCAGGTTTTTTGCAGCCATGTATTAAGCCCAAGCAACCGTGAGAATCTATTTGTTCCTCTTGCTGGCAGTGGTCCACTGATGAACGGCTGAACTTTCAGTTTGCTAAGTGTTTCAAAAAGTTCATTGAAATCCCTTTTAATGAGTTCTGACTGCTCTCTCTGAATATCGTTCTTTCCTACATGAATGATAAGTCGATTTGCTGTCTTGTGTTTTATCAGGATGTTCTGAATTTCCCTGTTTACATCAGAAATGGTTGCTTGTGGAAGGCAGCATGTAGTTGAATCTCTGCTGCTAATGTTTCTGACTGTGGAATCACCCACTATCAGAGTCCTTGGCTCGGCTGTGCTCTGAGCTGAGGGCCGCTGTCTGCTCGACCTTGAGCGCCTGTTAGCATTAGTGTTAGCTGTGGGCTGATGCAATCCGTTTTCGATCACATTCATCACGTTTGGGGATTCATCATCCTCATTCATTAATACTTCAAATCTGTTTTCAAGATGTATCGATGGTGGTCGGAAACTACTGTTTGCAATCCTTGTGTCTGGGGTAGAGCATGCTACTGCAGCAATATATGAAGCTCGTGACAATCTGACGTCTCGAGTGTGTTTGGGTCTTGCCCCCTGTTTGTGCCATCGATTAATGTGTTGATCAGTTACTTGTTTCTCTATCTGTTGAGTAGCACTAAATTTACGGGACTCACCAGCTGTGTGCAGAGGACGTTCGTGATGAAGCTCTGCTGTGTGATTCGTCCGGTTTGGTAGTTGCGCAAATAACTTTGTTTCAAGAACTGCAATCCGTTGTGAAAGTCTGTGGCAGTTTGTGCAGCAAGTAGACTCTTGAACATAAAAGAGGCAAGGGGAAGAGGTAAGCAGCTGGTTTTATACCTTGGTATTAATTGAAAGATTAGATGGGCGTACTCCTCCCGAAATTACGTTTATTAAAGGGGGGGGGGTGAAACACCCAGTTTCAGTCAATCTCATGTCAATCTTGAGTACCTATAGAGTAGTATTGCATCCTTCATATCTCCGAAAGGTCTTTAGTTTTATTACTTATAAAAGAAATATAGGCTGTACCGAGTCTTTCCGGAAAAAAAACAGATTAACAGAGAAACAAGTAAATGATCAACACATTAATCAAAGGCACAAACAGGGGGCAAGACCCAAACGCACTCGAGACATCAGATTGTCACATGCTTCGTATATTATATATTGGACTTAATACAAGGCTGCAAAAAACCTGCATGATGAAGGGAATGAATTTCATCGACAACTTTAATCTTTTCTGGAGTTAGAGACAATTGTTCACATCAAATGGCCACCACCAAAACAAACTTGGTGCAAGAGTGTTAAAGGACAATATTTATTTTTTCCTTGAACATCCTTGAACAGTGTGTTTTAACCCAACCTGATACAGAGTATGGACGACCACCGGACTTAATTTCAGCAGCTGAATGGACATTCAGTTTACACATCCCACAAGGACAATGATAAGACCACGCCACCACAACAACAATTGCTCACAGACACACTCCCAGCTGAGCCCTGCCCACAGAGCTCACCACAGACAGACTGAGAAGGATTAGAACTTCTCCAAGATTCAGCACCCAAGGATGACTTTCTGGAAAATGGACAGGGAATCCAGGACAACATATTTCAGCTTCCGATAACACCAGAGCAACAGCCCCCCTAACCAGTCATGTCATTTCTCTCTGCAGCATCCCTGCATCTGAGCTTCACAGAGAAAATGGTTGGACTTGGTTCATGCTGGAATCAGACTATCACACTTGATCGCTGTGAGTCCCCAAATATCAACCAAAAATCGTCAAGCCCCACAATCACCAAAGCCTGTGGGCCCAGCTCGCCCTCGCCCTCCTCCTGTGAGATTTCTTTGGTCACAACGCCAGGGCCCACACCCTCCTCCATTTGTTGTGGGTGAACCAAAAAAACGAATTCCAGGTCTCAGTGATGTGTTTTGGGTCCCCGCTATGATAACAGTACCTTTATCAAATGTTTACAAAACAAGCAGGAACCCAGTGTGCCTGTCTCTTTCTCTATCTTTGTTCTGTTACGTGAAAGAAAGTCTAAGGCCTTGTCAGGCCGTTTAACAAACCAATATAATTTGCTGCCTGTTACCTGTCAAAATAGGATTAATGTGGAGGAAAAAATTAATACTGTTAAGTTAGCGTTTTTAAACATCCGTTCACTTAAAGCTACACTGTTTACCTTTTTAGTTTATTCTTAGCTAAAAACACTGTTCTTTCAAAAATATATGTGCTCATTAATGTATATTTACTTATTTCAAGTAATAAAGTATTCTCGTAAGTTTATAATATGCCATTGAAAATACATACGGGTGAGGGGTTCGAATGCTGGTGCTAGATTTTTTGCTTCTAAATGAAACGTGGCTAGAAGAAAACTGTAGTGCAACCATCCTCACTGAAAAGCCCCTCCTAACTGTACTTTTATGAGTGTCTGCAGAGCTGTTAGGAGAGGTGGGGGTGTTGCTGCTCTTTTTAAAGATTACTATCAATGTAAGCAAGTATCATTTGGTGACTATTTGTTTCTAGAATATCTGGGTATTGTGTTAAAAGGTGCTCCACGCATCCTGCTTATCATTATTTACAGGCCTCCGAAATACTCTGCCGGCTATACTGAGGACTTTACAGAACTGTTATCAATAATTTCCTCAGAGTTTGACTGTTTTGCTATTGCTGGGGATTTTAACATTCACATAGACAATATTGAATCCAGTACAACAAAAGAGCTCATGACTCTTCTTAATTTACATTTACATTTACATTTACATTGGTTTGTTAAACTGTTATCAATAATTTCCTCAGAGTTTGACTGTTTTGCTATTGCTGGGGATTTTAACATTCACATAGACAATATTGAATCCAGTACAACAAAAGAGCTCAGGACTCTTCTTAATACTTTTGATTTGACACTGCATGTACATGGACGCACACACAATCGTGGACACCCTAGATTTACTTATCAGAAGGGGTCTAAACATTTCATCAATTGTTATTAAGGATGTGGCATTGTCTGATCATTTCTGTATTTTCCTTGATGTATCAATCTCTCCTGCAATTGAAGCTAGATCTGTCTCTGTCAAAAAGAGATGCTTAAATGAGAACACTAATGTGCTGTTTATGAAGGCTTTATCTCTAACACCAAGCATATCTGCAGACTCTGTTAATTTTCTCCTTGACTCCTTTCATTCAAAAGTAAAGAGTGTAATTGATGATATTGTTTCATCTTTCAATGTTGAACTAGGCAAAGCTATACAGACCTTTTCTTAAATATTATAAACAGAAACATAAACAACACGCGTACTCTTTTTGCTACTGTCGAGAGACTAACAAACCCCCCGAGTCACACTCCTAGTGAAATGCCCTCAGACAGTAAATGTAGTGAGTTTGCTTCCTACTTCTCAGAGAAACTCAATAATATCAGAAAGGCGCACATCCTCTAGTTGCTCTGGGTTCAGTCAGATCAGACCAAAACCTCGGAAAAATTACTATGTCAGATTTCGAAGCAATTGACTGCAAAATTTTAGAAGAAACGGTACAGCATCTTAAAACATCAACTTGTGCCCTTGACACACTCCCCACTTCTTTTTTCAAAAGTGTGTTTAACTGTTTGGAAGCAGATCTCCTAGAAGTGGTGAACTCTTCACTTCTCTATGGGACTTTTCCAAACTCCCTTAAAACTGAAAAAGAGAAATCTGGATAACTCCATACTGAGCAACTACAGACCAATCTCAACTGTCCCCTTTATAGGCAAGATCATTGAAAAAGTTGTTTTCAATCTGAACAAATTCTTAAACTCGAATGGATACTTTGACAATTTTCAATCTGGTTTCTGTCCGCATCACAGCACAGATACAGCGCTCATAAAGATTATAAATTATATTTGCCTAAATACTGATGCAAGCAAAACATCAATTCTGGTACAACTGGACCTCAGTGCTGCATTCGACACTGTTGATCACACCATACTTCTAGACAGGCTGGAAAACTGGGTTGGGCTTTCTGGGAAAGTCCTCAAATGGTTCAGGTCATACTTAGAAGGGAGAGGTTATTATGTGAGTAGAGGAGACCATAAGTCTGAGTGGACATCCATGACATTAAAACATATCTTGAAGATAACATAAAATGAAGATAAAAACATATCTTTTTGATTTGGCATATGGCTGAGGATGAAATGTATTGTTTTTATATTGTGTTTTAGTTTGTCTTTTGTATTGATGTAAAGCACACTGGTCAACTAGTGTTGTGTTTAGTAGTGCTATATAAATAAAATTGACATTGACATTGACATGCGGAGCCCCACAAGGGTCAATTCTTGCACCACTCCTGTTTAACCTGTATATGCTGCCACTGAGCCAAATAATGAAAAAGAACAATATTGCTTACCACAGCTATGCTGACGTTACCCAGATCTGCCTAGCACTATCACCTAATGACTACAGCCCCATTGACTCCCTGTGCAAAAACATTGATGAAGTTATCAACTGGATGTGCCAAAACTATCTTCAGTTAAACAAAGACAAAACCGAAATCACTAAATTTGGAAACAAAGATGAAATTCTCAAGGTGAATGCATATCTCGAGCCTAAAGGCCTGATGACAAAAAGTCAGGAATCTTGGATTGATTTTGGAGTCAGACCTGAGTTTCAGTAGTCATGTCAATGTAATAACTAAATCAGCATACTATCATCTGAAAAATTGCAAGAATTAAATGTTTTGTCTCCAGGCAAGACTTAGAGAAACTCGTTCATGCTTTCATCACCAGTAGGGTGGACTATTGTAATGGCCTTCTCACCGGCCTTCCCAAAAAGACCATTAGACAGCTTCAGCTCATACAGAACGCTGCTGCCAGGATTCTGAGCAGAACCAGAAAATATGACCATATCACACCAGTCCTCAGGTCTTTACACTGGCTTACTACACTGGCTTACTAAATCCTAGTTACATCTAGGATCAATTTTAAAGTACTACTACTTGTTTATAAATCACTCAATGACCTAGGACCTCAAGACATTGCAGATATGCTGATTAAATACAAACCCAAAAGATCACTTAGATCAGCAGGATCAAGTCAGTTAGAAATACCAAGAGTTCACTCAAAGCAAGGCCTTTAGCTATTATGCCATCCGTAGTTGAAACCAGTTTCCTGAACAGATCAGATGTGCTCCAACAGTAGCTACATTCAAATCCAGACTCAAAACACATCTGTTTAGCTGTGCATTTACTGAATGAGCACTGTGCCACTGTATGTCCAACTGATTGCACCCTATCTTATCTCGTTATTCTTTTTATAATTGTTTTAGTTTACCTTTGTTCTTATCTTTGGTTATTTTATATGTTCATTTGAGTTAAATATGATGAGTGAAAACGTCTCGGTTACGTATGTAACCCTAGTTCCCTGAGGGAACGAGACGCTGCGTCGAAACGCTGTGAGAACGCCTCTGCGTTAATGCGTCGTGAAGCGCGTGTAGAACCAATCCATCGGGAGATCGATCGTCGCCGACGTGATGACGTCGCCGACGTGATGACGTCATCGACCGGAGACTATAAAAGGTCCGCGAACACAAACAGGAACTAGCTTCTGATAAAGCCTGAAGTAAGTGATCACGGGCACGCCAGGAGTATGGCAGGGCGACGCAGCGTCTCGTTCCCTCAGGGAACTAGGGTTACATACGTAACCGAGACGTTCCCTTTCGGGGAACTCGAGCTGCGTCGAAACGCTGTGAGAACGCTTATACCCACATCGCCATGGGACCAAGTGCCTCGTATGTGTGAAGCCGAAGCGCACACGATTACGAGAGTACCTGCGCCCCAACAGTAGATGCCAAATCTAACTCGTAGAATCTGACGAAAGTTAGCGGCGAAGACCAGCCTGTCGCATTACAGATCTCTTGGAGGGAAGCCCCCGACAAAAGTGCTTTAGAAGCAGCCATACCCCTGGTAGAGTGCGCCCGGATAGCCAGTGGAGACGGCTGCCCGGCCGCCTCATAAGCGAGTGAAATGGCCTCGACCACCCACTTGCTCATTCTCTGCTTAGACACTGGAGCCCCCCTTAGGGGCTCCGAAACAGACGAACAATTGATCGGTCTTTCTCCACAAGGCAGCTCTGTGGACATATGTATCTAACGCCCTAACAGGGCACAGCAGATTTAGTCTTCCTGGTCTGACGTCATGAAAGGAGGAGGACAGAAGGCTTGGAGAGTTACGGGGCCCCGTGGGCTCGTAGGAACCTTTGGGACATAACCCGGTCTGGGATGCAGAAAAGCCTTTACCATCCCAGGCCCAAACTCTAGGGATGAGGGCCCTACTGACAGGGACTGAATATCTCCTATTCTTTTGAGAGATGATATGGCCAAAAGAAAGATAGTCTTGAGGGTGAGGAACTTATCCGAAACCTCCTCTAAGGGTTCAAACGGAGGCTCAGACAAGCCCCGCAAGACAATGGCCAAGTCCCATGCTGGGACCCTCGAGTGCATCGCCGGCCTCACCTTAAGGTACCACGGAGGAAACGTGTAATAAGAGGGTGTCTTCCCAAAGACACTCCACCCAAAGGGACGTGGAAGGCACCCCAGGCCGCCACGTACACCTTTATTGTGGAGGGGGTCAACCCTGCCGAGAACCTTGCCTGCAGGAACTCCAGCACTGTACCAACCGGGCAGTTAACTGGGTCCCACTGGCGTTCTCTGCACCATGCTGAGAAAAGTTTCCATTTCAAAGCGTACAGCTTCCTCGTGGACGGAGCTCTGGAGTGAAGGATGGTCTCAACGACCTCGGCCGAGAGACCCTCCTCTATGAGCCTGGCCCCCTCAGAGGCCAAGCCCATAGTTTCCACATCTCTGGGCGTGGGTGCAGGAATCTCCCGCCCGCCTGAGAGAGTAGATCCCTCCTGGTCGGAATCTCCATTGGAGAGCCTTCCAGGAGAGATATCAGGTCCGAAAACCATACTCTGGTCGGCCAGAACAGAGCCACTAGAAGTACCTAGGCCCCGTCCCGGCGTCCCCTCTCCAGAACTCCTGGAAGCAAGACAATCGGGGGGAAGGCGTACAGGGGTAGCCTCGGCCACTCCTGTACCATGGCATCCAACCCCAGCGGGGCTGGATGGGACAGAGAAAACCACTGCGGGCAGTGAAAATTCTCCGCCGAAGCAAATAGATCTACCATATACCTTCCATAGGAGCTCCACCACCTCTGGGTGGAGTCTCCATTCCCCGGGCCTCGACCCCTGCCTCGACAGGCTGTCTGCTTCCTGATTCAGGACCCCAGGGATATATACTGCTCTGACTGACAGCAATTTCCCTTGGGCCCACAGGAGGATCCGACGTGCCAATTTGTCCAACGGACGGGACCTCAGACCCCCCTGATGATTTATATAGGCGACCACCGATGTGTTGTCTGTCCTGACTAACACATGGTGGCCCCTGAGGTCGGGCAGAAACTGTTTCAATGCAAGAAACACTGCGAGTATCTCTAGCTGATTTATGTGCCAGTGCCGCTGATGTTCCTGCCATAGACCCTGGGATGAGTGACCACTCATGGTCGCCCCCCAGCCAGTGAGAGAGGCATCTATCGTTAGCGTTACGCGATGAACATGAGCCCCCAACACGGGACCCTGAGATAAAAACCCCGGGTTTTTCCAAATGACCAGAGCACGTAGGCATCGCCGCGTGACTTTGATCGTGCGGAGCGGATTTCCCCTCGGGGAGAACCCTTTTGTTTTGAGCCACCACTACAGTGGCCTCATGTACAGTAGGCCAAGAGGTATCCCGTTGGACGCTGCTGCCATGAGACCTAACAGTTTCTGGAACTGCTTCACAGTGACGGCCCGGTCTAGCTTCTGCTCTTTGACTGCTGCCAGGATCGATGCTATGCGTGTTGGCAATAATTGCGCCCGCATAATTACCGAATCCCAGTTCACGCCTAAAAAAGTGGTTCTCTGAGCCGGAGAAAGCACACTCTTCTTGGCGTTCAGCCTCAACCCCAATTTCGACATGTGTGCGAGAACAGCATCTCGATGCTGAACCGCCATCTGTTCTGTATTCGCTAGAATCAGCCAGTCGTCGATATAATTCAGTATGCGGATGCCCTGCAGACGCAATGGCGCCAGATGGATCCACACACTTGGTTGAATGTGCGGGGTGACAGAGCTAGACCAAAAGGAAGTACTCGATATTGGTATGCCTCTCCCCCGAAGGCAAACCTCAGGAACTTCCTGTGATGTGGAAGGATGGAGACATGAAAATACGCATCTTTGAGGTCTATGGTGACAAACCAATCCTCCGATTTGATCTGCGACACAATCATTCTGAGTGTGAGCATCTTGAACTTGAGCTGGCCACTGAGCGATTTAAGAGATGCAGATCTAATATCGGGCGTAAGCCCCCATCCTTCTTTGGCACGATGAAGTAACGGCTGTAAAACCCAGACTCCCTGCCGGGAGGAGGAACCCTTTCTATAGCCCCCTTTCGCAGGAGTGTCTCTACTTCCTGTGCCATCACCAGAGCCTGCTCCGGGCCCACCTCTGTAGGTAGGACATTGAATGGCATACCCCCTTTCGATTATCTGCAGGACCCAACGAGATATATTTGATAGACGTTTCCATTTGTCTAGAAAATCTACTAAGGGAACCAGCCTCTCAAGGCTGGCCTCTGGTGTACTTTGAACAGCAAGCACAGTGCCCTGAAGCGGCGGACCGGCAGGGAACGACTGACTTGACTGCTCGGGAGCCCCCCGAAGGGGGAGCGGACCACCCTCGAGTGGCCCGCGGGGACTGTCTGCGCCCCGGCATTGCGGCGGGGTTGGCAGCGCGGCCCCCAGAGGGCGCTGCAGGACAACGGGTACCGTAGGCAGAGGTAAACACCGTTTCCCTTCGGAGGGGACTACCCTCAGCGTCCTGACGCTTTCCTTTTGTTTTCCCTGCCCTCCGAGGAGGGGGCGGACCACCCTCAGGTGGCCCGCGGAGACCCTCTGCGCCCCGACATTGCGGCGGGGTTGGCAGCGCGGCCCCTTGAGGGTACCGAAGGAAGACGGGTACCGTATGCTGAGGTAAGCACCGTCTTCCCACGGAGGGGAAACTAAGGGAACCAGCCTCTCGAGGCTGGCCTCTGGTGTAATTTGAGCAGCGAGTGCAGTGCCCTGAAACGGCGAACCGGCAGGGAACACCTGACCTGACTGCTCGCATGCCCTCCGAGGAGGGGGCGGACCACCCTCAGGTGGCCCGCGGAGACCCTCTGCGCCCCGACATTGCGGCGGGGTTAGCAGCGCGGCCCCCTGTGGGCACCGAAGGAAGACGGGTACCGTGTGCTGAGGTAAGCACCGATTTCCTTCGGAGGGGAAATGCCAGGGACGATGCAGCTGAAGGCGAGAGATAGCTCGCAAGCGTCTCTTCGATCTTCGGCATCGCCCCATAACCATAGTGTCTCAGCCCAAATATATTACTATATGCAGATGCATGTGGGCTGAACACTCTATATGATACCGGTTTCCTCCATGACCTAGACACCTCGGTGTGCAGGTCAGGGAAAAACGTTGCAGGACGTTGATGCTTTGCACGAGAGGGCAGGAATCACTCATCTAATTTCGTTTTCACTGATTTCGATGGGATTCAGATATTTCCGCCAGCCAGTCGTTTTTTATTTTTATATTTAACCTGGCCACAGCTCTCGTGAGAACCTCAACTCACTAGCGGGTGACTGAAGTGGCGAGTCTTCAGTCGCGATGCTCTCAACGTCCACCTCCTCAGAGCTGGATAGTTGGAGCACCGGTGCCCCGCCCGGGTAGGGAGAAACCGCAGAGTGGGCTTCCAAACCCTGAGACGAGGCACTGGACGATACAGGTGAGGGCTGAGATAAGGCTGGGCCCGTCTCAAACCCCTCTGTAAAGTCCATGTGTGAACCCCACGACTGAAGCCACCGCTCTGCCTCGGCAGCAGTGGGACCGAGCCGCGGGGAACACGAGCCGAAGCACCCTCCTCGAAGAGTGCCCGGCGGGAGCGCAGCATTCTTAACGGAAGCCGCTCAAAAAATGCTCGCAAGCGGCCCCCTCAAGGTTTGCCTGAGCGTGCTGTGCTCCCAAACAGCCATACACAATGAGTGTGTTTCCCACACGCAATATATATATTTTTTGAGGGCAGGGAAAACACACTGTGAAATGCTGTTCACTCGCCATTATCTCCTTTTTCTCTTTATGTTATAAAATATATATCAGATATATTTAACAAAGGTGGAAAATTCTCTCTAATGGACAGACAAAAACACCAAATAGACAGACAGGTTCACACAGATCGCTTACTGAAGGCACAGAAGCTAGTTCCTGTTTGTGTTCGCGGACCTTTTATAGTCTCCGGTCGATGACGTCATCACGTCGGCGACGTCATCACGACGGCGACGATCGATCTCCCGATGGATTGGTTCTACACGCGCTTCACGACGCATTAACGCAGAGGCGTTCTCACAGCGTTTCGACGCAGCTCGAGTTCCCCGAAAGGGAACTGGGTCTGATGGAAATAGTAAGTTTGACAATAAGGTTTGAGTATGTGAAAATCTGTGGAAAGATATGATGATGAGTAAAAATGAGTTTAACAAGAAGGTTCCCGAGTAAAAATCTGAGAATAGTGATTAAAATGGATGTTATGAACAAGAAATGTTTATGAGAAAGAAATGAAGGAAAGGTGTTCTAATAAAGATGGTACATGTATGTAGGCTGAAAACTGAAGAATGTTTTATTTTTATATCAGACCATTATTGTGGATCTGGCCATTTTTTTATATATATTTTATATATATATATATATATATATATATATATATATATATATATATATATATATATATATATATATATATATATATATATATATATATATATATATACTGTTAGGGGTTAACAGCTTATGACCCAGGACCAGTAGTGAAGAAATTAAGACAGAGTCAGGATTGCAATTAATTAAAAGAAAAATTTACTTAAGAATAGTTTGCAGTTTCAAAAGCAGAAGCCAGCTTCAAGTCTCACAAGGAGTTCGTAGGCCGCGCTCCCTCTCTCACCGTCTCGTTGCCTCGCCCTATCGTACATACAATTGTCCCAACAGTTATACCATTTTCAAGGTCTTATCCACGTCATTACTGCAATGTGGATGGTTCTGATTGGCTCAGAGACAATGCACACTCATGGTAAATTTCCACTCGTCAGTTAATCTGACGTTTCCACTGACGTGTCACTTGTTGATGCTTTCACCCCAGAATCAGGCCCGTAGTGACCTTCCAGATCTGGAGCAGGCGCCCAGAACAACAAGTCCACCCATCTCTTAGGGTGCCCATTGAACACCATTCTGATCTGTAGCATAGAATATTGCGCACATACACAGATACACAGTCTCTCCAAGGTTGGAGCTGATTAAGCTCCAGTTCTAACCAGTTCTTACCAAAACATACTGATAACATGTGCTTTCTTTCAGTGAGAGGGACACACAATAGTACAGGCAATATTCATCTTGAGTCTTTAGTGTTTCAGTAAAAGGAAATATAAAAGGAATAAAACATAATAAATTAAATGAAAGACAAATCCATATTTCATATCTGGAAGCCGGGCTAAGTGAGCAAACGCTGTTACTGCACTCCTGACATGTTAGGGGTGTGTGATACCTCCAAAATCCAAACACATGACCTTGTTGCCAGTGTTTAGTGACACATCACACATCTCTAGGCCAGACCCTCAGTCACTCCTCAGAGACCAAATACACACTTTAGAAAACAAGAGCCTAAAACAAAATCATAACTGGATAGAATCATTATAATAATATAGGAAGATAAATATGAATTAAGGTTTTGATTATGAAGTTAATTAGGATATAAATATATACAGGTATATTGAAGCGGCAGTGGATTTCAAAATCCCCCCATTCACTCCCTCCTAAAGGCCAATTTTAGGGTCCCAATGACCCCCTAAAGTTGGTCTACCAATTTAGGCCGCTTCATAATGTTCCATCCCCCCACTTTTTAGTTTATAATCTTTGAAAAAAAAAAAAAAAATCTCTTTTCCCCTCAGGGATTTAACTTCAACCATTATTAATCTTATCTTATTTGGTTTTATCAATGGCTTGATTGATTACGATAAGCACATATTCATCCTCAAGAGGACATACTACATCCTCAAGAGGACATACTACATACTACCATGTTAAATACCACCCCATTATAAATCGTCCCCGGTTACGTATGTAACCTTAGTTCCCTGAGAACAGGGAACGAGACACTGCGTCAGCTGACGCTACGGGGAACGCCTTCAGCGTGACAGGTGTCTGAAATCGCTATCAAATCACAATCCTACTGACCGTCGGCAGCTGGTGATGTCATCACCGTGCGACCAGGAAGTATAAAAAGGCACCGTGCCAACATGACAACATCCGCTTCGTCTGAAGGGACTGTGGGCAGGCACACCTTGAAGCATGGCCATGTGACGCAGCGTCTCGTTCCCTGTTCTCAGGGAACTAAGGTTACATACGTAACCGGGGACGTTCCCTTTCGAAAGGGAACTCGCGCTGCGTCAGCTGACGCTATGGGGAACGATATACCCACGCCACCATGCTGAGGGGAGTGCACGCCCCTTACTAGCAGTGAGAACTGCCTGGATGAGTGTTCGCGGAAAGTCTGAACCACTCCCCCTCTAGCCACACAGGCTGCCAGTGACATCATTCCCTACAGTCATAGCCCAAGCTATATGCCTAAGAGAGAACCTAAACAAGTTTTAACTGAGGTTTCCTGCTCTCGGCTTGCTCGAGGGCCTGGGACCTACTACTTTCGAAGGAAGGAGTCCCTTAAGGGAATGTGGCTAGGGGACCCGAGGGCGCCACCAGCCGTCACTACTTCGGGAAAAACCTTCACCGAATGCCACCAGGGAGGCCTCACCTGGCATCACTTCTGTGGGACACCCCAGCTTGGCCAACCCTGTCTGTCAAAACAGAGCCTCCGGACATCGCTCTTACTTATGAGCATCCAGACTGAGGGACTGCAAACTGGCAATGTCCTCCTCAGACCGGAACTCGGAGACGGGAATCCTGGAGAGCAGTACTCAGCTTAGTGCTTCTTACCCTTGCCATCGAGGGGAGTCTCTTCTGCTCGATCCTAGGATCTACTGAGCACATTTATTACAGGGGTGCTCAGGAGGCCTAAAAAAGGCCTATGGACTGATCTACCCGGGAGGCCCCGAGGGGGGCCTGCCCGTCTGACCAGACTCAAGCGGCCGTAAGCTCGCAGACGACCCTCAATGAGGGGAGCTCTTAAGCCAGCTTGGTAGGTAACCCATGCTGTAGGCTAGCCAGTCCCTGTCCTGAAGGGACTGCGCAGCAGAAACGGAGTCTCGTTGTGCTAGGGCACGAGCCCACCACTGAGTTATACCGGCCCAGGCCGGGACCCAACGGCAGGCAGCCGCTAGCTGTCAGCCCAAAGCCAGTTCTACATTCCCGCTTAGGGGAACCGTTTCCCCTCCAGGGAGGCCAGGAGGCGCCTCTACCTGGCACCGTTAGTGCTAGCTGTTAAGAGCCGCAGGAAGGTGGCTTTACTGGTTCCTCAGGGGCTCATGAGGCTATAACGCCAGAAGCCACCTATGCTAATGGCTAGCTTGTCACCGAGACCTGGTCCGGGAATCCCCTCCCAAAAAGGCCCGAAGAGGCCTGACAGCCCGATACACTGGCCTACCGAGCGTCCCAGCTCGGGGGCTCACCCTCAGGCGGCCTAGAGCGGCCTACTTCCTGCCAGCCAACGTGCAAACTGTTGGGAGCTGTTGTGTTCCCGGGGCTCGCCTCCAGGGAGGCCTGTTTGATGCCTACGTACAGTCCGGTCTTTTTAGGGCGGCCCGGAGAGGCCTATTGCCAAATGGCAGTTCCCTATCAGATTGGTGACATACAGTGCTTATCCGATGGCAAATCCCACCGGAAACCCCGCAGGGCCGGGAAACGACCATAGGACGGCCTGAAGCGGCCCGTCCCTGATAGCAGACTATGCTAGCCGCCTGGCTAGCACCCACGCACACTGTCGCAAGACCTGGGAACCGGGGCTCACCCTACAGGAGGCCTAAAGCGGCCTAGATCCTGTCAACCAATGGTCGGAACCCTAGGTCACCCCCTCAGGGGACGCCATGTGAGGCGTGCTGAAACTCAGCGAGCCCTTAAAGTCGGGCTGACAGTGGCTGTCTGCTGGCTGATGAGGACTGGGTATCCAGTCACTACCTGGGGACTCATCCCCAGGGAGGCCGTTAGGGGGCTACTTATGACGAGGTTTCTACTGCAGCCGACATCGTTGGGGAGAACCCTCCCCGCTCACATGGGCCACGATGCCGGAACTCACCCGCAGGGAGGCCTACTGAGGCCTACCACCTGACCCAGAGTTAACTGCCCGGACTGCCTCGGCTGGCGTCTCCCGCCAGCCAGCCTTCTATAGTCAGTCCGCCCCAGCGGCCCATAGCAGCCTTCTGCGACGGCGCAGTCTCTCAGGCAGCGTCTACCAGCGTGGAGCTAAAACACAATGCCCACAGCAGTGCACTCAGCCTAAAACGCCTTGTACCCTCTAAAGCGAGGGGAGTACAACTTACGCCACCTGCCTCCAGGGCGGCCGTCTGGTCGTCCAGCGGTCCGCCATCCGCGCAAGGGCGTCAGCCGTGACAGTGTTTCGACTCCAGGGGAGCATCCTACCAATCGATGCTTTCAGATGGTTGCGAAGTACAGCTCGACCCGAGCCTAAAAGGTGAAGCAGAAGACACAGAGCAAAAAGTGAAATATATTGAACACACACAACCGGCCATTTCCTGAACCAAGCCGGGGGGCCGCCCAGAAGGGGCGGCCGCACTAGCTCTGGGGGGCGGGGCTAGCAAAACCAGTCTGACTGCGCACCGCGAAGAGACGCCTACCCCGTCCCCACGACCACTGGCTGAGTCACGATTCATTCTGCTACACACCTTTTTGCATTAATAACAACCCCCAAATGCAGAAGGGGGGTGGGCATTGGCCGGACAACCCTACTACGGGGAGGCCGGGTAGGGATACAAAGCTCCTGCGGGGATACCGACAGGAGCCTGGGGCAACTGCCAGGGCGATATGCCACCGTGAGACGCCACCGTCATCCCATCAACAGCCTAGGCCAACTGGATGCACTAGCATCGGTCTGATAATCCCACAACAACGGCCCTAAGAAGGACTGGGACAGACCTTACTGTAGTTCATGCGCTAGCCTAACCTCACAAATTCATCTAGATATTTCACTTGCAGAGGTGCCACCGCTACCCAGAGGTGGCTACAGCTAAAAACGTTCGCCAGGAGAACATACGTCAGTTTATATCGCCGCTACATGCCCGCGGCATGTGCGGTGGCCTCAACTGCTCATATTACACATATCCAGAAGAGAAAACAGCCTTATAAACTACTGTTGCTACACTAGCAAACATACAGCCTACATAAACACACTGTGTTTATACAAACATCGTTCTAGCCACCTTTACCGGGGAACTACAGGCCCACTTCTCCAACTGTTACACTTTTCTTCATCTTTTGTAGACAAAATATCCCTCAGGGAAGCATAGAGTCCAAACATACGGCATTAAAAAGAAGAATGTTTGCCCTAAAAGGGGACTCACCCGCTGTCTTCAGTGCCTCATCGCTTCATGTAACATGCATGCTTCGGCGCACTAACCTGAGGGTGGGGCGCTTTATTCTCAAATAAGGCCGAGGAGGCGGGCGCGAAATCCCGCTATTCCCAGAGACGATGCACTGTGTGCGGGCAGAGCACACACCGGCCTGGCAGGCCATCAGAGTCTCACATCCGCTCATCATCGGCCCGCGCGGCCTGGTGTGAAGCGCGCCCGGGGAGAGAAAAGAAACACAACAGAAAAACAAAGGAGGGGACACATTTACATCACTTCCGCGCCCTCGGGGGCGGAGACTCACCACCCCGCTTCCGGCGCTTGAAGCGGCTCTTCTCCCCGATGTCCCTCCTCCTGTTGCGGGTGTCCCGCCTCTTCTGCGTCCTACTCCTCCAAGGAGGGGGCGCCCGAGAGGCTACGCTGCTGCGTTGGCCCGATCGATGATCCTCGGATCTCGAAGGGCCAGGGAACCCTCCTGCCTGGGCGCTGCCCCGGACCTCAGCGGAATACACGTTCTATATGCCGCTGAGCGCGCTCTCGCCTCTCTGAACCTTCCCACCACCGCCTCGACGGAGGTGCCGAAAAGCTCAGAGGGCGAGACCGGGGCATCGAGGAGAAAAGCCTTTTCTTTCCCCCCAATGTCTGCCAGGTTCAGCCACAGATGCCTCTCCGTGGCGACCATAGCCGCCATCGACCGTCCGATGGCGACTGCTGTGTGTTTGGCCGCCCGGAGAGAGAGATCTGTGGTGCGGCGCAACTCAGCCATCGCATCAGGGGGTAGGCCCTCCCCCTGATCGAGGTCCCTCAGCAGATCGGCTTGATAGGCCTGCAACACCGCCATTGTGTGCAAGGCCGCCGCCGTCTGACCCGCCGACGTGTATGCCCTGCCGTTCAGACGCGAAGTTGTCTTTAATGCTTTAGACAGCAGGGCTGGAGCTCTTAGTGTCGATGGCCGCCCGGACGCGAGATAGTTCGCGAACGTCTCGTCGATGGGCGGCATCGACACATACCCTGCCTCGGCCAATCCCTCGACATCAGCGAAGTTAAAACGCTGATGTCGATGGATTCGCGCCGAGTAGGGTTTCTTCCATGCCCCCACGACCTGCTCGTGAAGGTCGGGGAGGAATGGAAGGCTCCCGGGAGCTGGGCGGCTATGGTCGGGGAGAAACCGATCGCCCAATCTGTCTGGGCGGGCGGCCTCTCCCCTGGCTCTCTGCCACGGCAGCTGAAGTCTCAGCGCCGCGCGCCCCATTACATCGAACAGCTCCCCATACACGGGGCAGGATGGCTAGGAGGATTTAGCCTCAGCTTCATTTTCCCCCTCATCCACAGCCATCCTCTGATCGACCGGAAGAGCATGGGCTGACGACGAGGAGGAGTCTCCATCCGACTCCTCCTCCGTCAGCCTGCTCTCGCGACCTGGCTGATCATCCGCGAGAACTGTACTCTCCAGACGATGAGCCAGGTCCATCTGGGAGCCCCAGGACAGACGGCGCCGCTCAGCCTCAGCTTGAGCGGGACCGCTCCCAGATGCTGGCTCTTCTTCCCTCGAGAAGAAGGCCAGGCGAGAGCGGAGCGTCCTCAACGGAAAACGCTCGCAGTTCGCGCAAGAGGCCCCCTCGAGAACCTCCGGCGCGTGCTCTTCCCCCAGGCAGAGCACACAAAGGGTGTGTGTGTCCTCAGGCGTAAGAAACCTGGGACACGGATCAGCGCACTTCCTGTACGCTCCCTTAACCTTGCGTGTGCACTTCATTTTAAGACTTTCCAGCGAACCAGACAAACAGTCCCTGAAGACGAAAGGATTTTGTCATGTTGGCACGGTGCCTTTTTATACTTCCTGGTCGCACGGTGATGACATCACCAGCTGCCGACGGTCAGTAGGATTGTGATTTGATAGCGATTTCAGACACCTGTCACGCTGAAGGCGTTCCCCATAGCGTCAGCTGACGCAGCGCGAGTTCCCTTTCGAAAGGGAAACCAAGATATCTCATTCAAAATAGGGATTTTAAATACACTTCTTTCAAACACAGACCTTTTTCATCTTCAAAACAATAGTGGTCTGAAATAAAAAATAAACAAAATAAATAGGCATCATAATCCATCCAATTACATTCAGTCTCTGCATAAAACATCCTTCAATTTACAGTCTACATACATGTACCATCTTAATTTCACATCCTATTCATTTCTTTCTCAAACATGTTCATAACATCCATTTCAATCACTTTTTCCTGATTTTACTCAAGAACCTTCTTGTTAAACCCATTTTCATAACTCCATTTTTTTTCTTTTCCACATAGATTTCCACATACTCAAACCTTTTTGTCAAACTTGCTTTTTCCATAAAATCCAGTTTTCACTCATGATAGCCCACATCATTTTTTTTACTTAAAATGTACATAACTATAAAATTGTTAATGTTGAAAACTTCATCAAAATGACATAATTATCCATTTGTATTACATTCAATCAGTTTGTTCACATCTTTATCTTGTGACATTGTGCTTAATCATACTCAATACCCAATTATTTTTCAAAATAAATTTCCAAACCCATGTTATTTAGTAAACCATTCAAAATCAATTCATTAGGGTTTCCTTTAAAGTAACATTGTTCTTTCAATGTCTTGTCCATTAAAACTCTTTAGGCGTAAGCTCCAAATGACCAAAATCTTAACCCTGTTGATTCATGTCATCTGGCAGTGATACTTCTCATCAAATCCTCACTAGCCTTCCTTTGCCACTTACACCAAAGTTGTTATAATTTTACCAAGAACTTACAAATTTCCGTAATCTCCCATATTACTTTATAAAGTATTCACATTTGTACTGTCATCATCAGTTTCTTTAAAACTGTTTTAAAACAATCTGTATTTTGAAAATCATTCAATGTATTTAATTTGCCTTCAGGTAAAAAAAATTCTGTCAGAAGTTTTATTTTCACAACATTAATTTTTAGGGCTATTTCTCTCTTGATTTTCTTTTTTTTCCCCACATTATTCTTTATCAAAAATAGTCAGTCTGCAGCTGCACGATGTGATCATTATTGTTTTTGTCTTATCTCTACTGCTCTACAGAAACCAAAATATTATTTTATTCATCTCACAATCCCAGTCACACAGAAAAAAAACTTAGTCACGTGCTCCTTTCACATTAATTAGATATTATTACTAGACATCTAATGTCCTGCATCCATTTAAGGGATGAACAATAAAAATCAAACTTTTTCTTTTAGAAGTGATCTTTTTGGTTGCCCTTCTGCCTTCATAAATATGAGGGAATCTCTGGATAATTTAGATAGTGACTTCAGCCAATTTGTCACTTTGTCTCTGCTGTCAAGTTTCTTAACATTTATGTTTACCATTTCTAATCAATTGACATTATTTCAATTTAAACCCTCAGTTAAATTTGGAGATGGGTGTTTAACCCATTAAGAAACGGCAATCTTTAACTTTATAATTCCACTTCAACTAATCCAGAGATTAATTCAAATCAGCATCATAAATGACAAAATTAGTCATAATTACCAGTAACGGACAGAGCTGGATACCAGTCCACTTAAAGCTCGTCCCATGTTCTGGATCAACTGTTCACCAGATTCCTTCAGAATTAGCAGTTTCTTTAAAAGTTGTCATTTGCCTTAACCCTTCTGTAATGATAAACACTCATTCCAGAGGTTAATGACCTCACACACACTATCAGGACAGAACAGTTTCACAAACCAACACATACAAAACATAAAGTGCAGTCATCAACAAACATACGCACATTAAACATATAACTTTGAATTGCTCATTCTCAAAATTTGCTTTTAGTGTTTAACTAAAAAATATTTAAACTCAGTTCTTACATGGTTTCTTAACCAATTTCAAATCATGTCTGTTCATTATTCCTTCATTTTTAGAGAAGTCAGCTGGGTTCAGGGGCGTGGGACTGGGGGGATAAAGGGTACTGAGTAACCAGGGCCCAAGGCAGGGAAGTCCGTTTTCTATACATACACATACATGGTACGGGGGCCCAGCAAGATGGTTTGTACCCAGGGCCCAAAATTTGGTGCTACGCCACTGGCTGGGTTGTTTTGGTTCTGATATCATTGCTTTTGTTTAGTTTCAGCTTTAGCAGGACGATAACAGACAGAGCACCATTCCTCGTTCTCAAGCAGTCTCTCTCTCTCTTACACGGATAGTCTCTTTTATTAAATTCATTAACCTTTAACCTTCACAAAGTTTTAGAAATTGGTTTATCCTTAAAGAATAAATTTGTATCAGAAATTTGAATGTTTAACTTTCCAATTAGAGCTATATAATCATCTCAAAATAAGTTATGCTATGAATTTTTTTTTTCTTCAAGTTACTTTAGTTAAATACCTTTTGTTATCCAGACCTCCTGTTTAAACTTCAACAGCTGTCCTTATCTTTAGACACCACCATGCCTTCAAATTCTCCTCTGCCATATCTAATGACCTGCAGTATTAAACTCATGATATGGAAATATTAGTTCAATATCACACAGTTTTACTGATCTAATTAATACATCTTTGTTCTGGTCTCCACAAAGGTTAATGGTCACCTCATGGTCTCAGCTGGCTCTTGAATGACCTTTACCATCATAACTTTCACTCAGGGTCTTCCCTGGCATTCACAAACAATGCGGTACTTGAGTGAGCGGTATAGAGGAGCCATTATTAGGGCAGGCCCTGCTGTGTCTGTGTCCCCCTTACTGATGCTGCTGGCCTCACAGTCATCGGTTCAACTCTCATACACACCTCACATAAAAACACCTCCCTTCTTGGAAGTGCCCAATGGCGGTGACCCCCATGTCTTAGGTCGTCCCCCTGCTGGCCAAAAGAGGATCTTACCCGTCTTAGGCGAATCACCCTCATTCACATTGGTCATCGCTTGAGATCTTTGACCCTTAAAATGGATCAGATGTTTTTCTGGAGCCTTGGGGAAAGTGCATTCAAGAGTCACCAGAGCCATTTAGTCTGCTTACTATAGGTAGAACATGGAGACAGGTTAATCATAACACTACTTAATCACTTATACCATTTTACATCCTTCAAACCGCAACATATTAGTGCGTAGATTATACTCAGTGAATTTAGCCATAACTACTGTCCACTCAATTTAATGTCCTGTATGTTGACTCTGACCTGATCCATTGGTCCTGTGCATGGTGGGGGCTAAGATTAGACAACGATGTTATTGGTCATGGAATAATTTATTTAAAAAATTTCAATTCATTAAAATTCTGTATTTAAAAACATCTTATACCTTTATTATTGCCCTCCTAATGACACTTTCACTCTTTTTAACAAATCACTGTCTCTATGATTTTCAACTGATGCACTGTGCTTTTACTATAAATCTCTTATCACCTATGACACAGGCTCAGATAACAGCTTTGAGCTGGTTTTGAATGAGAGAGAGGCTCTGAGTTATTCAGGATGGTTCACTGTGTTTTCATAAACTTTATACTACTCACACTAGCTCAGCATAAGACCTGGCTAGAAATTGAAATTGTTTTCAAATAAGACATCAAACATTTACTTTAAACTCTATCCTTAGACAAAGATCACATTTTCCATTAATCATAAGTTTATATTTGTCTTTTTCCCATACAATTAATTTAGAAACTACACATTTCTCAGGCCATAACACCAGAAATGGTGGGGGCCAGATTCAGATAAGCAAATTGTTTTATAACACCAATTTATTTTATAAAAACTGTTTTTACCAACATTCAGACAAATGAACTTTATCAGAATTTTTCAAGAGTTAGAGTAACAGGAACCAACTTTTTCTTAAATTTGTCATTTAAACTTCTACGTTACTATTTATACATTTTCTTGCCTCACGTTTTTCAGTCAATGTCTTTAATTTTACCTCAAAATTTTATTTAATTATCATAGATATTTCCTTCAAAAATAATAACTTAAGACCATCAATTTATTAACATTATTATTTCATTATTTTGTTAGACAGAGTGTAAACCACTTCTTTGTTACTTTCTTACTTTGTTTCATCTACAAAATTTAGTCTGATGGGCTGATTTGCCACCATTTTTACACCTTATGGGTGGGAAGTTACAGTTAAGCCCCGTTTCCACCAAAATTACCCGTAACAATTTGTACCAGGAACTTTTTTACAGGAGCTTTTCTCCCCCCCAGACCTGCAGCTGTCTGCGTTTCGACCGCGATAAAGTTCCGAGAAGATTAGGCAAATTAGTCCGGTGATGTAGGACTGCACGCGACTGTTCCTCCAAGCCAGTGAAGGACAAGGGCTGTCACTTTTTATTCGATATTCGAATATGCATTCGAAGATGACGTGAAATATCCGTAATCGAACTATAAATAAACTATCCGGTTTTTAAAGTGCCATGTAGCGCAATTTTTTTTTTACTGTCGGTGCGTTTACATGGAGCACTGTAATTAGTTTAAAAGTCCAATCTGAAGGAAAATGCTCCATATAAACACCTGTGTGCGTCCTTATGTGACAACAGCGCGCGCCTTCACCACTGAAGAGCACACGTCGTGCTCATGCACCAAGCATGACAAGAGAGGAAAATACATTTTTCTGAGGGATAATCTTTTTATTTCATAAGAAGTTATGAAGATAATGTTGGCATAATGACACTGTCCCTAAGCCTATGTAAGCAAACAATCAACTTCTTCAACTGTGCCTGACATTAGAATTAATTTTTTCTGAGATGATTATTACACTTTACAACAAATGAATAGCTTTTATAAAACCGTAAGGTCCTGGTGGCCGTTGAGAGTTGCTATGGCATCCGTAAACACATTCAGCTGCTGGAGATGACGGCGTTGTAGATAATTGAATATATTCGAATGCCTTGCTTGATATTTGATATCCGTTCGAATTAGATTTTTTTCAAAAATGACAGCCCTAGCGGACAGTAATCATTTTTGTGTGTACCGATTGAAAGATTTAGTGGATTTAGTTATTATAAGCTATTTATTTGTTTAAATAATCATCTCAGAAAAAATAATAATTCTTCTGTCAGGCGCAGTTAAAGTAAAAAACTGCCTGGGGCAATATACGCTGTGTCATTACTCCAACATTATCTTCATTATCTTATAACTTACGAAATAAAAAGTTAACCCCTCAGAAAAATTAACTTTCCTCTCTTGTCAATATGAGCGCGGCGTGTAAGACTTTTAAAAAATGCCGAGTTGAACCTAAATGCTGCGTGAGCTCAACCAATCAGCATGTTCAGCGCCAAAGTCCCGCCCTCGAAAGTTCCTGAACTTTGAAAAAGTACTACCCCGCGAGCAGGGCCGTTTGGAGGGGGAAATATTTACCCGGAACTTCATTTAGACCCTGGTTCCTGCGGTCTAAACACACGAAGTACCACCCAAAGTTCCTAGTTCCTGGGTAAAGTTCCTGTGGTGGAAACAGGGCTTTACATACAAAATGGTCCTGCTGACCACAATTAAAACTCTCTGTCATTTAGCAACTGGCATGTTTCAGTCTAGTTCCCAGTCTGTAAGGCGGTGCCTAAAGCGGCACTCGCTCGGACAGTCAGAGAAGAGAAGAGCGCGCGAGAGGGGAGGGGGCAGATAAGACTGGCTGCTCACACATCTTGGTGTTTTCGCTTTTTCTAAAACAATCTCAAGCCCTTTTTTCAGACTACAACTCAATTCCAGTAATTTCAGACAATTTATTACGTTTGGCAATTAGACTATACCATCCCTCAGTAATCTTCTGGGATTTTTCTTTCAGGGGTTAAACCCCACCCATTCTACAAATTCATTAATAAGCACTCTTTGTAGCCAGTCAAGTTGCTGTTTAACTTTTCAATCAGAATTAAAACCTTGCTGCCATATATATATTTTTTTATTTTTATGTTCTGCAAATTTCTTTTAAGTGAGGGCTTCAGAGCAAAGCTAGTTACAGCATTTGCTCTCTTTCATTTCAACATATTATCAAGACTGATCAAGTTACTGATCATCTCACAATTTATCAGCCATATTTTAGTCAAAGTACATACTCACCGAAACAGCAAGAGATGGAGGCGGCGATCTTTACCCAACACAGCTGTGGCTTCTGCGTGATGAAACTGCAAAGGACACTTGTACGAAAACGTCACACATACTGGTCCGTGCCAATTTGGGTCACAATTTTTATTTTACTCGGGATCGTTCCAGATGCATCACTGGCAAAACAACTCCTGAATCAATTTTTATTTTGTTTAACTAATAACTAATATTTTATTCCCTGACTGCCTGATTCACTAAGTTCTAAACTCTAAGTTCGGGGTACCCCTATCTGAGATGGAAGAGAGAGAGCAGGTTTGCGATGCCCCCTGGTCCATGTGACCGTCTCTTAAGACTCTAACTCAGACAAACAGATCACAGACCAGAGAGACGTGCCCCTGTAGAGGTGGTGCTACACCAGTGGCCCCCAATGGGCTCTCCCCTGTATTAGACACGTGTCTTGCGCTGTCTGCTACGCGTTAGCCGTTGCCCGTAGTAACGTGGTGTGCTCTCAGCGACCTTCTTATACCCTTATGCTGTTCCCAAAAAACAAACACTTAGTATAATTAATCCCCATTCCTATCGAAATGAAGCTCTCTCGCTCCCCGTACCCAATCTCTTCCAGTCAGACAGCCCTAACCAAATAATTAAGCTTTCTACTACCTTATTTGTTGTTTTGCCAGGGGTGTCACCAAGGAATGATTGCCCGTGCATCCTCCACCAAAACTGTTAGGGGTTAACAGCTTATGACCCAGGACCAGTAGTGAAGAAATGAAGACAGAGTCAGGATTGCAATTAATTAAAAGAAAAATTTACTTAAGAATAGTTTGCAGTTTCAAAAGCAGAAGCCAGCTTCAAGTCTCACAAGGAGTTCGTAGGCCGCGCTCCCTCTCTCACCGTCTCGTTGCCTCGCCCTATCGTACATACAATTGTCCCAACAGTTATACCATTTTCAAGGTCTTATCCACGTCATTACTGCAATGTGGATGGTTCTGATTGGCTCAGAGACAATGCACAGTCCATGGTAAATTTCCACTCGTCAGTTAATCTGACGTTTCCACTGACGTGTCACTTGTTGATGCTTTCACCCCAGAATCAGGCCCGTAGTGACCTTCCAGATCTGGAGCAGGCGCCAGCTTGCCCAGAACAACAAGTCCACCCATCTCTTAGGGTGCCCATTGAACACCATTCTGATCTGTAGCATAGAATATTGCGCACATACACAGATACACAGTCTCTCCAAGATTGGAGCTGATTAAGCTCCAGTTCTAACCAATTCTTACCAAAACATACTGATAACATGTGCTTTCTTTCAGTGAGAGGGACACACAATAGTACAGGCAATATTCATCTTGAGTCTTTAGTGATTCAGTAAAAGGAAATATAAAAGGAATAAAACATAATAAATTAAATGAAAGACAAATCCATATTTCATATCTGGAAGCCGGGCTAAGTGAGCAAACGCTGTTACTGCACTCCTGACATGTTAGGGGTGTGTGATACCTCCAAAATCCAAACACATGACCTTGTTGCCAGTGTTTAGTGACACATCACACATCTCTAGGCCAGACCCTCAGTCACTCCTCAGAGACCAAATACACACTTTAGAAAACAAGAGCCTAAAACAAAATCATAACTGGATAGAATCATTATAATAATATAGGAAATATAGGAAGATAAATATGAATTAAGGTTTTGATTATGAAGTTAATTAGGATATAAATATATACAGGTATATTGAAGCGGCAGTGGATTTCAAAATCCCCCCTTCAATATATATATATTTGTTTTTTTTTGTTTTTTTTTGTTTTTTTGTTTTGTTATTATTATTATCTTTACAACTGTTTTAACTATGCTTGTTTTTAATTTTTTATTCGTCCACATGGTATTCTTTTTTCTCATGCATATGTTACCACTATTTTAATTAATTTCTATGTAAAGCACTTTGAATTGCCATTGGGTATGAACTGTGCTATACAAATAAACTTCCCTTGCCTTGCCTTACCAACAGTCAAAAATCAATGGCTTATTAAATAATGTTGATAAAGTACGAAACAGCCTTTTTACCTTTAGAGGAAGATGGCGAGTTAGAAAAATTCATCCTTAGTGTGTTTCAACTGGTACGAAAAACTAATATAAATGTAAGATATCTTACAGTAAGATAACCTACAAAAACAGTAAAACTACGGGAATTGTTCATGGTTAGTTCATGTTAACTAATGCATTAACTAATGTTAAATAATTGCCTTTTAAATGTGAATAGATTCAATAATGTGTGTGTGAGTTAAGATAAATGCTGAACAGAAATGTTGTTCATGGTTTGTTCATGTTAACTAATGCATTCATTAATGTTAATGTTAACTAATAAAACCTTATTGTGAAGTGTTACCCACTAGGGTAGGTTGAGGTATTCATCTGACAAAATGAAAGGCAAACATCAGCTATATAGCTTCATTGCATTAATACTTTTTTTTTTTTCTTTTTTTTTACAACTTTTCTATTTACTTACAAAATCTTTAATACATTTTTGTAATATTTAAATAAAGTGTGAAGATTTTCCCAGGCCAGATATCACTTTAATATAATACATTATAACCATAATAGCAAATTACTATAGTTTTTAAAATATTTTTTAACTAAGCTGTCTTGGAAATTGTCTTGCTTTCAGATTTCTAATCACTGCTCCGAGTGTCTTTCATGTTGGTGTGAAAGAACCCATATGGATTCAGGTGGGAGAGGCATTGCTCGGCAGACCTGTGTCCTGTCTGTTAGAAACCGAGATGCGTATTCCCATGTCCAAACAGGAGACCATAACAATCAGCAACAAAGGACAGTTTGGGGAAGTGAAGCTTGAGGTAAAGAAATAAATATGTAAATGAATAGCTTGTAATGTAATTCCAGACTCTATTGCAAGTTTCTTATAGCTGTATTTGGTTGTAAATATTCAACTGTCCTGTCATTTAAAAATTTCTGTGTTCGAGGCTCATTTCTGTGTATGTCCTCTTCAAGATATTCGCAGATAAAGTTACAAACCTGAAATCGACCAATGGAGAGCCTCCTTATCTCAACCTGGCATGTGAAGTTGATGGTCAGAAAAGGCAGGCCCGTGTCCTGGTCTCCAAACACAGTGGCTACATCTTTATTCAGACTGACCAACCTATTTACAACCCCACACAGAAAGGTACAATAAACGCATTGTTTGTCTTACTAATGAGCAAACAGTAAGAAAACTAAAATTTTGCTAAGTCTAAGGGCAAGATTTACCTAAACAGGGCAAATTAGCATAGGAGCGCAAAACCAAAAAAGTGCTGATAGGAGTGGACAGTTGTGGACAGAGTGATCTACCGACGACATGTGGATTACAGAAAAAAGATATTTTCCATAATAACCAAAGCAATCTACCAAGTGCAGCGCATATAAGCGTCTGGTTAAGACATGCTTTTGGGCATTATAGTCACCATAAAATCAAAATGGAAGTATTTTGGATTTTAGAATGAATATAACCTTACAGTTATCTATAAGCTAGTGTGCTCCAAAACAATTAAGAACAAAATTCGTATTTAGAAAATGATAAGCTTCAAAAACAATGTTTTTTGCCAGGACTACTATTGTCAATGTCAATGTGACGTACCATGTCATGAAGCACTTGTGTAATCAGTCCAATAGCGGGACGATACGTCACGGGCGGGTGACGTCATCGACCAGGAAGCTATAAAGCATACCCGGACCAAACAGTCACTAGCTTCTGTGTCTTCACAAAGCGCTCTGTGTGATATTGTATGTCCATTTATTGTGTGTGTGTCAAAAGAAAAAGAAAAAGAATGTCTAGTCAGTTCAGGCGATGTGTCACTCCCTGCCCTCGTTACATCACGGGTGGGGATACACACGACCTGTGTGTAATGTGTTTGGGGCTCGAGCATGCCCAGTCAGCTCTCGAGGGGGTTGCCTTCCAATGCGTACATTAAGATCACGCCGGGCACTCTTCGAGGAGAGTGCTTTGGCTCGCGGTCCTCAGGGCTCGGGTCCCGCTGTCGCCGAGGCACAGCGAAGGCTCGCGTCCTGGGGATCGCAGTTAGATCTAGTGGCGGGGTTAGAGACGGGTGATCCCCTATCTCTGCCCTTACCCACTGGATCTCAAGCCTCAGTTCGTGAGTTGGAAGCACGCTCTGCGGTTTCTTCCGCTCACGCTGAGGTTCGTGATCAGCCGCAGCATTCCAGTTCCGAGGAACTGGATGTTGTTAGTGTTGAAATGACTGACGAATTACTTCCACCACTGCACACACACGCACAGGAGGAGCTTATGGAGGTTGTGACTCGTGCCGTTGTCAGATTAAGCTTAGACTGGCCGGCCGAGCAGTATGAAACACGCCAACAACAAAGCAGGCTAGATGAAAGATTCTTACCGTCATACACACAACCTCCTAGGCGGGGCTTGCCATTTTTCCCGGACCTCCACACCGAGGTGTCGAGGTCCTGGGCTAGACCAGCGTCAGCCAGAGTTTTCAACCCGTCCACATCAGAGTATTCAAACACAAGCGGGTTGAAAGCTCATGGTTATGCGGCGATGCCGCGGGTGGAAGAGACGCTCACGAGCTATCTCTCCCCCGAGTCAGCATCGTCGCTGCAAGCCCCGCAGCTGCCGGGCAGGCGGCCGCCTGTTTACATACGGTAGCCGTCCTGCAAGCATATCAGGCAGATTTATTGGGGGATATAAATGAGGAAACCGAAGAAGTGGGGAGAGAGAGACGATAGCTGAAATTAGGCGGGCGGCAGATTTGTCTCTTCATGCCACCAGGGAGACGGCCAGACCCATTGGCCGCTCTATGGCAGCCAGGAGAGACATTTATGGTTGAACCTCTCCGACATAAAGGAGAGGGATAAAAAGTTCCTACTGGACGCGCCCGTCTCGCCTTCTGGTCTGTTTGGTGATGCAGTAACAACAGTCGTCGAAAGAGACCAAGAGGCCAGAAGGCAGGCTGCAGCCTTTCAGAAATGTCTCCCCCGAAAATCATATCCCCCAGGGGCTGTCGGGCGGGGGTAGCCCCAGCCCAGTACGTCCTCCTCCGTAGCGCATCGAGCGCAGCAAAAGCAGAGCGTGGCCGCTCGGGCCCCCCCGCAGAGAGAACAGGGGTCCGGGCGACGTGCTCAGCCGGGACCTTCCCGTGGTAGGACGGATCTGAGGACCGTCCTTATCGCTAGGAAGGCCTCGGCTAAGAAGTCCTGACGCCAAGAGCGCAGGGCTTCCGATGGCAGTCCCCTCCGGGAAAGTGCGGCTCGCCGAGGCGCCCGCTCTTTCCCGGTGCCATCGGGGGGCCGGTCTGCCAACCCTGCCACCATTGGTGCTTCAGGGCGCGGCGGTCCCCGGCGAACGCATATCTCCATGTCCGCCCGGAAACGTAGCGGCTTTGGGATGTTCGCGCCCTCTCGGGAGGGTCCCTGGGCGGTCAGTTCGGTTGCTACCTGCCGGTTATCCGTTACAAGACACCGGGCTGACCACACAGAAAAATCCAGAGACCAGCCTCGAGAGTTCCCTTAGTAGATTTTCTGGCAGCGTGGAAACTTCTGCCGAATGTCTCAGAATGGGCCCTGTGTACAATAGAAAAAGGGTACAGAATTCAATTCGGGTTACACCCGCCCATGTTCAACTTCTTACTGCCACGGTAGTAAGCCCCGAGCAGGCTCTGGTAATGGAACAAGAGGTACAGACTCTTCTGCGAAAAGAGGCTATAGAACGGGTCCCTCCCCACTGCAGAGAGTCGGGGTTTTACAGCCGGTACTTCATAGTTCCAAAGAAGGATGGGGGGTTAAGGCCTATCTTAGATCTGCGTCATCTAAACAGAGCAGTAAAAAGATTAAAATTCAAAATGCTCACGATAAAACAGATTGTGTGTCACATCAGGTCCGAGGACTGGTGCGTCACGATATATTTTAAAGATGCGTACTTCCACATCTCCATCCTTCCGCAGCACAGACAGTTCCTCAGGTTCGCTTTTGGGGGAAAAGCGTACCAATATCGAGTGCTGCCATTCGGTCTAGCTTTATCGCCCCACACTTTCACGAAGTGAGTGGATGCAGCTCTGGCTCCGCTGCGACTCCAGGGCATCCGCTTGCTAAATTACATCGACGATTGGCTAGTGTTAGTCGAAAACAACTGGTGGTTCAGCATCGAGATGCTGTTCTCGCCCACATAAAGGTGTTGGGGCTAAGGTTGAATGAAAAGAAAAGTATGTTGGCACCACAGCAGAGCATTACTTTTCTGGGGGTAGTTTGGGACACGAGGACGATGTCGGCTCGGATATCTCCGCCCAGGGTAAAAACAATCCTGAATACCGTCAACCAGATAAAGCTAGGCCAGTCACTCACTGTCAAACACTTTCAAAGAGTGTTGGGTTTGATGGCAGCAGCGTCCAACGTGATACCTTTTGGCCTGCTGTACATGAGACCCTTACAGTGGTGGCTCAGGACCAAGGGGTACTCCCCGAGGGGAAACCCTTTTCGCTTAATCAAGGTCACGCGGCGCTGCCTATGTGCCTTGGTGAAGTGGAAAGATCGTTGGTTCCTTTCCCAAGGTCCAGTTCTGGGGGCTCCTTGTCGTCGCCTAATGCTAACGACGGATGCCTCCCTAACTGGCTGGGGAGCGGTCATGAGTGGCCGCTCGGCCCAAGGTCTGTGGAGGGGCCATCAGCTCTCCTGGCACATAAACCAGCTGGAGCTGATGGCTGTGTTTCAAGCACTCAAACACTTCCTCCCAGACCTGCGGGGCCGACATGTGTTAGTTCGGTCAGACAACACTTCGGTGGTCTCGTATATAAATCACCAGGGGGGATTGAGATCGTGTCGGTTGTGGAAGCTCACGCATCACATGCTAATATGGGCCCAAGGAAAGATGCTCTCGCTCAGTTCATAAACACGGGTCTATCGACTGAGGTGATAGAGACCATGTTGCACTCCAGAGCACCATCCACAAGGAGACTTTACGCACTCAAATGGAGAGTTTTTGTCGCCTGGTGTACGCACCAGACTTTGGACCCTGTTAACTGCCCGGTCGGTTCAGTTCTCGAGTTCTTGCAAGAAAAATTCTCAGCAGGGTTATCCCCGTCGACTCTGAAAGTGTATGTGTCGGCGATATCTGCGTATCATAATCCATTAGACAACGCATAATTAGGGAGACACCCGTGGGTCACGCGTTTCCTCCGTGGTACCTTGAGGCTCAGACCTGCGGCACGCTCGAGGGTGCCGACTTGGGACCTGGCCATAGTGCTGGAAGGCCTTATGTTGGCTCCCTTCGAGCCGTTAGAGGAAGTGTCAGAAAAGTTCCTCACACTAAAAACAGTGTTTCTTCTAGCCATTTCATCACTGAAAAGAGTAGGAGACCTACAGGCTCTATCAGTAGCACCCTCTTGCCTTGAGTTTGCACCAGGAATGGTGAAAGCATTTCTCTTCCCGAGGGAAGGATATGTTCCCAAGGTCCCGACCAACGTGCCGGGACCAGTAATGCTGCAGGCTTTCTGTCCGCCTCTGTTCACTAGTCAAGACCAAGAGAAGCTAAATCTGCTATGTCCGGTCAGGGCCCTAGATGCATATGTCCACAGAGCTGCCCTGTGGCGAAAGTCAGAACAGTTGTTCGTGTGTTTTGGGTCCTCGAGCAAGGGAAAATCGGCTTCAAAGCAGACGCTTAGCAAGTGGATAGTCGAGGCTATTTCGCTCGCTTATGAGTCGGCCGGACATCCTTCACCTATGAGGGTCCGCGCCCACTCCACTAGGAGTATGGCTGCCTCTATGGCTCTTATTTCGGGAGTTTCAGTGTCAAGAGGTTTGTGATGCGGCTGGGTGGTCCTCTCCGCATACATTTGTGAGGTTTTACAATCTAGACGTAGCCTCTACTCCGGGGTCCCGGGTGTTTCTGGGTTGAATCACACATACAGACATTTGGGACTCTGTATGTGGCGTGGGTATTGAGGTCCCCTAGCGTTTCGACGCAGCTCGAAGTTCCCTCGAGATAGGGAACGTCTCAGGTTACGTATGTAACCATGGTTCCCTGAGAGGGAACGAGACGCTGCGTCGCGATGCCATACTCCCGGCATGCCTGTGATCGATTTGTTCGACTTTTCCAGAAACTAGTGACTGTTTGGTCCGGGTATGCTTTATAGCTTCCTGGTCGATGACGTCACCCGCCTGTGACGTATCGTTCCGCTATTGGACTGATTACACAAGTACTTCATGACATGGTACGCAGATGCGTCCCCTAGCGTTTCGATGCAGCGTCTCGTTTCCTCTTTTAGGGAACCATGGTTACATACGTAACCGAATGTTTCGCGTGTAAAAAAACAGTATTTTTCACACAATTGACTTATCTGTACAGCGCTGTTTCCTCTTTCCTAAAAACGGCCTGATGATTTCCTTGTTCTATGAAGTCCCTCCTTCAGAAACACGTAACGAGTTCTGATTGGGCCAGCGCTTCCCGTGTTGTGATTGGACTGCAGCTTAGCGCACTTTGCAATAAAGGTCCCGCCTCTTACCATAACGGGGAGATGCAAGCGCTGAATGCGCGCTCTTCTCCACGTGGGAGAGCAACAAGACCACGCCCCCTATTTTGCGTGTTCTTGTGGGCGGAGGGTTAGTCAACAAACGGTTCTAGTGACGTCATTACATCCCTGCACTTCCTGCTGTAGTCCAAACCGGCCGTTCGCTGTAGGCTTTGAAAGGGAACTTCTGTTAAATAAAATATCTCGCTTGGCATTGAACTTTAAGCTTTATAATTTTACAGGTATTATTTATGCTCTAACAGCAACATTACACACTAACTAAAGTTTGAAAGATGGAATCACGAAGAACGGGACCTTTAAAAGGTTCTATCGGCGCTACGTAGTTGGAATCCCTAAAAGGTTCACTGCAAAAAATGCTTTTCTTACTTAGTATTTTTGTTTCTAGTCCAAACATCTAAACATTCTTAAAACAAGAAGTATTTACTAGACAAGCAAAATTAATTGTCTTATTTTGGGGAAAAACAACTCAAAAATAAGAGAGTTTTTGCTAAGATAAGAAATTATGTTTTTTTTGTTGTGTTTTTTCTTTGATAAGAAATGCTTTTTTTTTGCAGTGTTCTATATAGAACCCTTTTTAAGTGCCAAAAGGGCTCTTTCTTGTCATTATAGAACCCTTTTAGCATAAAAGGGTCTTTGGGGTATACTCAACTATAATACTTCTATATATAGCCTAACCTTTTAAGGGTTCCAAATACGTAGTGCCCAAATAAACTTTTCTTCCAAGAGTGTAGCTTTAGACACCAGCTTACACGAAAGCGTTCCCATAGCATCAACACCATGACACAGCGTCTCATTCCCTTCACGGGTAACTGTTATATATATGTAATCCTTGATTGTATATTATTAATGTGTATTTAACCTGTTTATCTATGGTTATGTTTCTCAGTTCGGTTCAGGATCTTCACTATGGACCACTCTATGCGACCAAAATCTGAAATAGTTTATATCGCGATATATGTAAGTAAGAAAGTTCTATTTTTATTTTGTACCTATATATATGCCTCTCTATAGATTATATAATGAGCACTAACAGATCCTCCATGTTTTTCTTTCCAAGACTATCTCATGCAGTAGGATTCTTTCTGCAGCTTAAATGATCACAATCATTTATTGAACAAATCAAGAAACTGCGTGCCCTGCCTAACTGACTTTTATCTCCTTAGAATGCTGATGGGAACAAGGTCATGAAATGGACTTATCAAGTTCGCGATGGCATTCTGTCAAAGTTCTACCACATCCCTGATGTTTCAAAGTATAGTCAATCTCATTTTATATGTAGTTAAAAACCCTGTAGTATAAAATTTGTGATGCTTATGGAGATAAATATTAGCATGTCATTCAATATTTTAAAGGGAACCTGTTATGCCCATTTTTACAAATGCTACAAATGCTGTTGAATTAAGAAGTTTATCTTTTTACACAAAAATATAATTATTTTTTGCAATACTATATATTCTTCCACTAGTTATCGAACCATACCATTCCAATTCCAATTTCATTTTCAAACATCCACCTTTGTAACTAACATTTATTTTGAATTTTTTTCCTTGATTCATGTTTATTTTATTGCAGAAGGCAATGATAACATCACACATCAGCATACAAAAAATTAAAAATACAATAAAATAATTAAAGAAAGATGCAAATTAAAAAGCTGCTTTAAATTTACCAGGTTATTATTTTTTTGATTCTTTGATTTTGATTCATGTTTATTTTATTGCAGAAGGCAATGATAACATCAGCATACAAAAATAAACAAGACAATACAATTATAAAAGAAATATGCCAATTAAATAAAAACTGCTTTAAATTTTCCAGGCAAAATGTAGGTAGGCTATGTCTTAAAGCAGAATCGAATAATTCTAATTCTGCATATTCTTCACTGTATGACTTCACTGATTCTTATTAGGCTAGTAATGCATATGTTTACATTCACTTAAGACAGAACTACCTGATTATGTGAAACTTTTTGTGTTTTTGACACTTTAAAATAAATGAAGTAGACGCTAAAGATTCCATTTAGTACATGCACTGTGACAGCTGGCCTCAAGTTCATGCGCTTGCATAAAGCATGATAAAGGTAAAGGTAAAAGGTAAAGATAAAGGTTGCATAAAGGTAAAGCATGCATGCGCTTTAGGCGCTCGTAACACCATTTTAAACTGGCAAGGCGCGCAGCCGCGTCTCTCTCACACAGTTTGGAAGAGGTTGAAATTGCAATAAACAAGTGTAAGTTGTGAACGAATCATTTGTAGAGATTTGCCAGAAGAAGCAGCCATGATGAACAGCTAATTTGTATGGAGGCATTTGATGACCAAACTACATTGGAATTCGCGAACAGAAAAATCAAGTTAGCCCAGAGCTGTTTGTGTTCAGATTGCGTGTTTTTAGCGAATCATACCATAAGATGAGATCGAGCCGTACCCAGACCATCTCCTGTGATGGTTTTAGCTCGGTTTGCTTTAAAGGTATGTTGTAGAACAGGCTGTTTTTGTGCATGTGCCTTTAAATGCAAATGAGCTACTGCATACCACCCCCTCTCCACACAGTTCCTGCCTCAATCGGTTTCTCTGTCAAATACTAACAAGACATCTGCTTGGTTTTGATTATCATCTATATAGCATTTACTCTCATGGATAGCATCATTCTTCCTTCATCATTAAAATGTATTATTTTCACGCATTTGAAAGCTATTTTAGTTTAAACTTCTAAAGGATTGTTTTCTGAGTGCACTTATCTAAAGGACATGCACACATACAACTGGCTGTCAGACTTCAAGTCTCATTAGAGACTTCTCTTTTGTTGTGTCTAAACTCAAATACACACAAGGGTCTTGTTCACCATTATTGCAAAAACAAAATAGCGGTGCTGTGGGTGGAAACGTGCAGATTAAGGGGCAGTAATATTATAATGAGATACCCTTTCTGCATTCGTTTTTTCGCGTGCTCACAGAGAAAGGCTTACCAAAACAACATTACTTGGTTGTCCTTTTTCACGTTTTCTGGGTTGGTAAATTCCCCTGGGACCCGATTATAGCACTTAAAGAAGATTTTCATGATATGTCCCCTTTAAGATGACACCATTCTGCTGCTGTATTTATATCAGACCATATAGAATTTTTTTATTTAATTTTTCTAGACCTGGTGTATGGAAGATTACAGCACATTACAAAGGTGACGAGAAAAATCCTGCCATGCGTGAATTCAAGGTCCAGAAGTTTGGTAAATGAACATTTTCATACTATTCATGATTATTTATATATAGCTATACAAATCTTTTGTTTAAAGATATTGTATTGTTTCTAACTCAAATACAATGCATTTTTTTGTCAGTTCTTCCCAGCTTTGGGGTTTCAGTTCAGACAGAGAAAGCCTTTCTGCTAGCGAAAGCAGAGACATTAACATTCACCATTCAAGCCTCGTAAGTTCACATTGAGATCAAATAAATACACTTAAATGGATAGTTCAGCTAAGATAACAGTTCAGTCACTATTTACTCATTGTTATGCCATTATAAACCTGTATTTGAGGGGAAATATTCCTTTAATTGTATCAATATTAACTTACTTAATCTGAGAAAGCAGAATTAAAAGTGTCTTCTGCCAAAATCTTTTGAAAGATACACATATGGGAAGGAAATTGATGGCGGTTTCCACTGTCGGTTTGGATTGAAAAGGGATGAGACAGATAATAATGCTGAAGAAATCGAATTCATCAAGGGATTGGAAAAAACTGGATCTGTGAGTATATCTATATCTATTGAATCTCCAAGATGAGTACTATATAACTCTTTAATATTCTTTCATGGTGTTTTCCCCTATTTTTAGGTGAAGAGAGGCATTGCTGAGATTACAGTTAACATTTCAGATATCAACCAAAAGCTGAATTCAACATTAAACGATCTGGCAGTGACTCAGGCCCAATTCTACATTGCTGTCACAGTCACAGATATTTTGAGTAATCAATCATTGAACAAGACATGAAATTGTTTTTGTCTAAGTTAATTAAACTTTAAAGAATAAGGGCCAGATTTACTGACACTGTGCTGTAACAAAATGTATGTCAATGGTAATCGAATAGATTTTTAAATTGTCTGTTTAGTCAGTTTACTTGTATTTCTAGCATTATTTAACTCTGAAGCATGTCTTATTTTGTGCTTGACATGGCTGTAATTGTCGCATTGTCATTAGATGACCCACTCCCATCGGCTTATGCAGTCTTATGCTAATTTGCCCTGTTTAGTAAATCTGGCCACAAAAATGCAAGATTAAAGGGTTAGTTCACCCAAAAATGAAAATTAGACTAGGATTTAGGCCTACTCACCCTCAAGTCATCCTAGGTGTATATGACATTCTTCTTTCATACAAATAAAATTGGAGTTGAATTGGAGAAATGAAAATGTCCTGGCTCTTCCAAGCTTTATAATGGCAGTGAATGGCAGTGAATATTTTTCTTAAACAAACATGGCACTTCACTTCAGAAGGCCTTTATTAACCTAGAATCATGTGGAGCAGTTATAATGGATAGATGAACCTTTATGGACTTCAAAAACTACACAACAATCCACTGCCATTATAAAGCTTTGAAGAGCCAGGACTTTTATAATACAACTCCGATTTAATTAGTCTGAAAGAAGGATGATTTGAGAGTGAGTCATTTTTTGGGTGAACTAACCCTTTAACTGAACAGACTATTTATTAAACAGGCGAACAAATGTCATTTGTCTGAATGTGCTATGTAATGTTATGATGCCTAAAGTTCTGGAAATAGGTCAAATGTACAAAATTTCTTAGTTGATGTTGACTGACTTGACCTTAAATGACTGTGAACCTCTCATAAGGTGGTGAGGTACAGGAATCAGCAGCTTTCCTTCCCATCGTTTTGAATCCATACAATGTGGATCTGTCTCGGACAAGATTGTTCTACACACCTAAATATCCCTTTCAAGCTGTGGTAAAGAAAACGCTATTCATATTTCAATGTATTACACTTTATTTTAAGGTGATGAAGTTGCATTGTACTTACTCAAATAAGTAATGAGTGATATTAATTAACTATATGTACTTAACATTATGTTAACATTTTGCTGATGATTTTGTGCTAGTTTACCAGTGGTCCCTGTTTTTAACTATAGGTCACAGTCCGTCACCCAAATGGTTCTCCAGCTGAAGGCATTCAAGTGAACTTAGATGTCTCAAGCACCAAAGAAAAGTCTGTAACTGTTAAAACTAATAAAGAGGGAATCGCATTTTACCCTTTCAACATGGAAGGAGCGCCGTCTTCCATTTTAATTCAGGTTAAACATCCAAAGAACAAAGTTTATATATATATATATATATATATATATATATATATATATATATATATATATATATATATATATATATATACCTGTAAGGCCTGTTTCATAATGCTGGCAAAAGCAGTGCATTTATTTAATATTATGCATTTACCATTATGTATTAAGCTGATTGTGAGACAGGCCTACTAATAAACACTTTTAAGTCATTGCATAAATATATAATACAATACTATTATACTGTATATGTTTGACTTATTATTTCAACAGGCAACAGTGGATGATTTCAAAACAACAAGAGAAGTGCACCCAGTGAAATCCACAAAGAGCTTTCTGTACCTGAGTGTGACAAATAAAGTCATGTCATCAGAAGATTCTCTGGATGTTTCATTTTTTTTCAATGGCAATCCAGTAGATGGGCTAATATATTATATGGTAAGCAATGTTTTAAAATGTCGTATATTTAAAGTGAATACTTTTATATACCTAAGAACTCTTGAGAAAATGTGTGCATCTCTTTAGACTGTCAGCAGAGGCATGCTGAGAACAGCAAGATCTGTTGCATCAGGTTCTGCAGGAAAAATATCCCTCCATATCAGACCAGAGATGACCCCGTCATTCAGAGTGATCGCCTATTACTATGACACAGATGGTGACATTATTGCAGACTCTGTGTGGGTAGATGTAGAGGACAGGTGTGAGGGAAAGGTAAACAGACACTATAATGCTTCACAATTATTAAAGTCCCCCTGTGGTCAATAATTGTATCCCTTAAATGTGCAGTGCGTAGTATTTATGAGGATCTATTGACAGAAATGCAATATAATATACATACATATGTTTTCAGTGGTGTTTAAAGACCTTACATAATGCACCGTTATGTTTTTATTACCTTAGAATTAGCCATTTCTATCTACATACACCACGAGTCGCCATTTTGCGAAATCTTGTTTCTACAGTAAACGGACAAACTGCTCTACAGAGCGTAACTGACCTATCGTTAAAAGCCGTGTTCCTCGTTCTCCAGCGTCTAGTGGTTCAGTGTTCCTCGTTCTCCAGCATCTCTCTCCATCGAAGTTCCCTGAGTCTATCTTCATCTCTCACTTGTGACCACCATTCAAGACCTCACCTCACCTGCATTGCCTTTACATCTGCTCACTATACTGGTTACGCTCAATAAAACATATATTCACCATCTTTGTCTCCGCAGTTCTGTACCATAACAGAAGACCGGACCACAACCACGAGCACCAGTATGAGCACTTCCAATCCCTTCCAAGAACTGGTTTTAGCAAACCTGCCTGGGATGCGTCGATTGGTGAGAAGTTGTATCATTTAAAGCAATGTAATATGTCAATTCATGAGTATGCTCTACAGTTTCGGGCCCTGGCCTGTCGTTGTTGACCACCTATCGTCAGGGATTGGATCCCCGTGTGCGGTTGCATCTCGCTGCATACGAGGATACCATCGGGCTCGAATGCTTTATCCAGCTATCCATCCTCTTTGCAACTCGTATGCAGTCGTGTCTAGAAGAACACCAGGGCCAGTGCATGAGCTTCCAGTCTCTCGGCCGGCCAGAATCCGTCAGCCCTCCAGAACCAGTAAGCGAAACCATGCAGCTTGATAACCAATGTCTGACCCCAGCGGAGTGTCAGAGGCGGCTGGGCAACAGCTTATGTTTATATTGTGGAGCTGCGGATCATTTCATTGCCAAGTGTCCTACTCGTCCTCCTCGTCCCTTGGTGAGTGTTATCCAGCCATCTGAGTGTAAAAGTCAACCTTTAACCTCTATAGTGAACCTTATTACTACCGATGTCTCCCTGCCAGTCTCAGCCCTCCTCGAATCCGGGTCCGCAGGGAATTTCATCTCAGGCGCCCTCTGCCTTCAGCTCAAGCTCAAGATGACTTTCACCCCGACCAGCTATCAGATAGAATCCATAACGGGAAAGCCCTTGAATCAGAGGCAGGTTCGCTCCATTGCAGATCCTGTACAACTGCAAGTGGGAGTTCTGCACATTGAACAACTGCATTTACTGGTTCTGGAGGAATCGACCGCTGATGTGATACGTGAGGGGGACGAGTGGAAGACTCGTCCGGGAGTTCCTCCACAAGTATGTACTAGTGTATATCGATGACATCTTGATCTACTCCCGGAGCCTGGCCGACCATCGCCACCACGTTGTGGAGGTCCTGCAACGCCTGGGGACTTCCAGCTGTACCTCAAGGCAGAAAAGTGTTCCTTCCGCCTGCCCTCAGTGCAGTTCCTTGGGTACTACATCGATCACAGTGGCATCCAGATGGACGAGAAGAAGGTATAAGCCATCAAATCCTGGCCAACTCCATTATCCATCAAAGAGCTCCAACGGTTTCTAGGATTTGCTAACTTGTACTGCCGCTTCATCAAGAACTACAGCATCATATCCAGTCCACACACTCATCTTCTCCGTAGCAAGCCCAAGTCTTTGTCCTGGACCCCCACAGCCACGAAGGCTTTCAACGAGCACAAAGACGCCTTTACCACCACTCCCCTCCTGGTCCATCCAGATCCGAGCAAGCCCTTCATAGTCGAGGTAGACGCCTCCACCACAGGAGCGGGAGCAGTGTTGTCCCAAAAGCAGGGGACCCAGAGTCGGCTCCATCCATGTGCCTTCTTCTCCCGGAAGTTCAACCTGGCGGAGGTCAACTATGACATCGGGAACAGAGAGTTGTGGGCCATCAAGCTCGCCCTGGAAGAGTGGAGGCATTGGCTGGAGGGTGCCCAACACCCCTTCCTAGTTCTGACCGATCATAAAAATCTTGAGTACTTGAGAGACACCAAACGTTTAAACCCTCAGCAAGCTCGGTGGGCAGTCTTCTTCACAAGGTTCAATTTCACAATCTCCTATCGCCCAGGTTCCAAGAATGTCAAAGCGGATGCCCTGTCACATCTCCTATCGCCCCAGAAGAAGCACCAGAGATGTCAGAACCCATCCTACCTGAGAAGCTCTTCCTCCATCCAATCACCTGGTCAGAGAACACCTTACCCTCCTCCAGTGCCTCCACCAACACTCCTCCGGGTTGTCCCCCAGGGCTCCAGTTCATCTCCCGGGTATGGAAAGCCTTTCACTCCCTCCTAGGTGTGACCGTGAGCCTGTCATCTGGATACCACCGACAGACCAACGGGCAGACGGAGAGGAAGATCCAGGAGATCGGCAGGTTCCTCCGTACCTTCTGTCAAGGTCACCAAAACTCCTGGAGCCAGTTCCTAATATGGGTCAAGTACGCACAGAACTCGCTCTGTCAAGCAACCACCGGCCTAACACATTCCAGTGCGTACTCGGCTACCAACCCTTGTTTTTCCCGTGGTCAGGGGAGCCTTCAGGCGTACCAGCGGTCGACTACTGGTTCCGGGAGAGCGAGAGGGTCTGGGACGAAGCTCAGCACCAACTCCAGAGAGCCCTGAGCAGATGTAAGCTGACAGCCGACCTTCGCCGCTCTACAACTCCATCCTTCCAGCCCGGGCAGAAGGTCTGGCTATCTACCAGGGACATCAGGCTGTGTCTGCCATGCAGGAACCTAAGTCCCAGGTTCATTGGCCCCTACCCTGTGGTGAAGCAGATCAACCCTGTCACTTACCAGCTTCACCTCCCACCAGAGTTCAAGATTCACCCCACATTCCATGTTTCCCTGTTCAAACCTCACTACCCTTCTGTTTCTCCCCCCACAGAGCCTGGTGTGGAAGAGGAGACCCCCTCCCACTCATCATTGAAGGAGGCACCGCGTACGAAGTAAGAGAGATCTTGGACTCCCGACGTCGTGGTGGCAACCTAGAGTACTCCGGGACTGGGAGGGCTACGGTCCAGAGGAACACTCATGGGTACCAAAAAATTACATCCTTGATCCTAACCTTCTTGAAAGCTTCCATGCCTCTCATCCCAACAGACCGGCTCTGCGAGGTAGAGGCCGACCACCATGGCGTCGGGGATAGAGGATGGATACCCGACCTGAGCCGGGCCGGGTTCGGACAGATATTTAGAAATGGCGTTCGGGTTCGGGTTCGGGATCGATTAGCCTAAACTTTGATGGATAGATTATGTAAATAGATCCCATGTTGCAGTTTAGTAACCATACAGTTTAAGAAAAATTTTAAACATATTAAAAACATCACATAGACATGTAAACAACATTGACAACATTATTTTCACCACAGGGGGCTTTAACAGCTTACAATGTTTCAGTAATTTTATGTTAAAATTGTACAGTACAGTTAAAATCTTGCCAAATGTTTACAGTTCTGTTTCTGCATCTCCTGTTTAGCTTGAGATAAAACTGAATGGCTACCATAATTATGAGCCAGATGATTCAGCTAAGCTTGACATTGATGTAGGAACACAGAATGCAAAAGTAGCCTTACTAGTTGTGGACAAAGCCATTTACGCCCTGGGTTCTCAAAACAAACTCACTCCAAAACAGGTGCGTTGTACGGTCTAATATTACCTATTGGTTGCTGAAAATATATATCAGATATACATATTAGATAAACTCAAATCTGTTTCTCATTTTCCTGTGTGAAGGTGTTCACCTCCATGCAGTCTTATGATCTGGGGTGTTCGTATGGCGGTGGAGAGAACACAGCTGCTGTTTTTAATGACGCTGGTCTGGCCTTCGTCTCACACTCGACTACAGTCCGTTCAATGATGAGAAAAGGTGCCAAATAATTCCAAACTTTTATCCACTTCAGTATTTGAGAAATGAAAAAAAAAAGGGAAATTTTATCTTTAATCTGGACTTACTGTTAAAAAAAGAGACTGGTACTGTTTGTTGTTACTGCCATTACATGAATAAGTTGTTAGGATAAGGCAATTTATATTTTATTTGTACTTCTAGGTTTCAGCTGTGAGTCTGGTTTTAGGCGCAACAAACGCTCTGTAGATATTCAAACTGAAATGGCTAAAAAAGGTATAGTATTTTCAGTTAATATTTAATATCAATTCTCAAAGTCAGTGTTATTTTATTAAAATGTATATACTATTATAGTATTAATTATTATTTTGAATGTGCTTCATTTTAATATTTTAATTTTATTTGAATGTTTTTTTCCCCACTTGTATTATTTAAAATATTTGTATTTATATTTTATCATTATAACATTTTTTTATTTCTCATTTTAATTTTATTTTATTCTATCAACTTAAACTTATTTATTTCATTAGTTACCAACATTTCTAAATTTCAATAAGGGGGTGCATGCATACTGAGCTTTTTACCCTGTTAAAGACTCGGATTCCCATAAACATTGACAAGTTTCAAATAAAAAAAGTTGGACATTTGATGGAGTATTTCTGTGCCAAAAATACTCCTTCCGGGTTCTCATAAGTTTTGGAAAGTTTTTTTCCGAATATGGGTCTATCTGGCGTCAGATAAGGCAGAATGTCTTTACAAACAGGATCTTCTCCAGGAAGGGCGCACGCATGCGACTAGAGCGAGAGAGCAAACGCTTTAGGGAAGCCGGTTACTGCGCTGCAGTCACAGGACTTCTATGTCACCAAAGAAGTGTGTTTTTGGTTGTCAGGGCAAGACAACCCTACAGCTTCCCAAAGAAACCAGCGTTAATGGGACAGTGGATGTTTTTTTTTAATACAATTTATATCCTTTTTTATTTCAATTATGGTTGCTATACACAGTGGTATGCATGACCTGGATATGTTTTAGAAGATATGCAATTACTGTCAACTTCTCCTGCTCATCACTTTTGTCCTGTAGAGGCTGAATTTAAGAAAGCAGAATTGCAGAAATGCTGTCGCCATGGTTTCACCCTGATTCCAATGAAGTTGACTTGCGAGGACCGAACAAAACGAGTGAGCAAAACGGAAAGCAAAGACTGTGTGGATGCCTTCCGGAAGTGCTGTGAGTTTGCAACTAAGCTAAGAGACCAAAAGAGGAGGGAGGACCTGAAGAAAGGGCATGGCAGAAGTGAGTATAGCATCTATTATTTGAAAAGCTATCATGTGCCAGTCATAAAAGTGCCATCATAGGCTTTTGTAAATTCAGGTATGCCACAGTCTGCAATGAAGTGATCTGATTTTGTTTCAAACATAACTTATTCTACATTATTTAATTCCCACAGCTGCTTACTCTGAAACTGAGGATAACTTTGACTTTGAAATACAAACTATTCGCCAATATTTCCCTCCGAGCTTTGAGTTTAAGCAAATTGATGTAAAAGAAAAAGTTAGGTGAGTAGGTTCTCTTGCTTTAAAGTGGGCATACTTAAATGTGACTGACTTTTTTAGAAAGGTACGTTTACGTACATAAGAAGCAAATGTGTTCACACATTTATCATACATAAACATTTACTTCAATATAAAATTTTTCCATTGAATTTCCTTTCAAACAGTGTTAAGATTTACAAAGTTCTTGTATAATGCATTAATAGCACTATTTATTTCTTCCAGGCACACAATCAGTTTACCCCACTCTATCACAACATGGGAGATCCAGGCTCTTAGCTTATCTCCATCCCATGGTAATTTGCCCCTTTCACTGTTATCAAATGTAATGTAATGCCAATACCAACGAACTAAACCTTTTACTTGTATTGCTTACAGGTTTTTGTGTGGCAGAACCAATTGACCTTCTTGTATTTAAGCCAGTGTTTATTTCCTTGAGGCTTCCTTATTCTGTCAAACGCTTTGAGCAACTGTCTATAGTTGCAGTGATCTATAATTATGGCAACATGGAAAGAAAGGTTTGTTTAAATTAACATGAAAGTGTCTTTTTTGTTGCACTATTCATTGCATTATCATACCACTTTGACAATAGTAACTGGTGTATACAGTTACAGTAATTATATTTTCTAGTGCATAAAAATTATATTTGTGATTTATTATAAAATGAGAAAATTATAAAGCAACTGATTAATTTACTTAATATAGAATTATCATTTAATATATGAAACTAAAAAGTTATTAAAGCTACACTATGCAACTTTTCCGTCCGCTAGAGATCACCTATTCAAAACAAAGGTGTAGTTTGATGACACCAAGTTTGAGCTCAGAATCTTGGGACGTGATCTTCACCTCACAGCCGGTGGAAAATAATCAGGCTAGATTATCTCTAGGTTGCCAGAATAATAATCATATACTGTTTGTTAATAGGCCAGAGGAGAACTGGCACCCGGACTGAGCCTGGTTTCTCCCAAGGTTTATTTTTCTTTATCATGCCCTGATGGAGTTTTGGTTCCTTGCCACTGTCGCCTTTGGCTTGGCTTGCTCAATTGGGGACACTAAAATTATGATCCAAGTTATTCAACTAAATATACAAATAAAATGTATTAATTAGGTCTTATTTAATTCTATAAACTATAATACTGATCTGCCAACATTGTCGCTATATGACAAATTAAAATAAGCTGATAACGTCACTGTTTTCTCCAGAACGACTGTACAGCCAAATCAAATTTTGTTACAATATTGTCCTGTTTACTGTGAAGCTGCTTTGAAACAATCGTCGTTGTAAAAGCGATATATAAATAAAGTTGATTGATTGATTGACTCGGGGAGAAATCATCTTCATAGATGCGATTATTAACGTTACTGTAGTATGAAGCAGAGCAGGTCCGAGTGTTGAGGAGCTGAGCAAGGCCGCTGAAGCGATTGTTACACAATACACGCCTCGCGAGCAGCGGGACTTTTATTATGACGGGACACAGTTGCGGGCGCCATTTCCGCTTTTCCAGTCATGAGTAGGAGGTAAAGTAGTTAATCATATTAGATAGATTTAAGTGTGTTTAAAATGATGTTATGACGTTACTCTGTGCGTTCGTTCAGCGGCTGCTGTGACACTTGTTGCACACTGCTAAGAGTAAAGCATTTCTGCCAAATAAAACTGGAAACCGAGGGTAACGCAGATATGATGCAATCGACAGACAACTCCTCAGATGTCCTGGTTCCTTGGTTAAAATTCTTTTCTCACAATTTACAAATAGTTGGAAACATATGGGATATTGTATGAACAAAACTGAACAAAATCTATAACACTGGCCTGGTGGTTTTTGGAAATTTTACATAGTGCACCTTTAACGTAATTTATTTCTACTTGTCCTTTAAAATTGATTTGTTGGTGTAAGTCGGGTTGGTGCAATCATATTATTATTATTATTTATGAAATAAAACACAATATAACTAATCATATTTGTTATATTATACGTTGTAATGCATTTGTAGATTAATGATTTCTGAGATTAATATATATTGTTCTTCCCTTCCCGTCCAGCTTGTTGTGAAAATGAAACAAGTTGATGGTCTTTGTTCACCCGGGTCAGCATCTTCCTCTTCCATTGTCAGAATCAGTCTGGAAGAAAAGTCATCTCAGACTGTAACATTTCCTGCCGTTCCCATGGTAACAGGTCAAATCCCTATCACTATTGCACTTTTTGAACTTGAAGAAGAAGAAGAAGAAGAAGAAAAAACACAAGTTGATGCCATTCAAAAGATGCTCTTGGTCGAGGTAAGGGGAAGTGAAATGACAAAATACCTAAATGTGTCCCATATCCTTTATTTTTTTTGATACAATTGGATTTTAGTGATTCTAAAATCTTTTTTTTTGTTCTCATCATGTCTCAGAATGAAGGAGTGGAAATGAGAGAAGAGCAGTCTTATTTTATTAATCTGGATGGTGAGATTGTTAGCTATGATTTGACCGCCCGGTATACAGATATACACATATCATGGTGATTGTGTTTTTTAAAAGCTTTGACAAAATTTGTGACAAAGTTGAATTCTGCTCATCAGGTAGAAGTGACCGGCTCATGTTTATTGATGGATTTTTTCCAAACAACACCGTTCCTGAAACGAATGTCAACCTGTTTGTTAAACTAGAAGGTCCGAAGCAAAAACTAAGTTGTTGTGAATGCTTTCAAACTCTCAATTTCTGATATTGCTTATTTATTATAATCATTATTTATTGGTCAAGGTCAAACCTAAAAATATTTTATTGAATTTCATTTTTTTATGCAGAAGAAGTATTTGCCCAGTCTACTGCTGTTCCATTACTCTCACCATCCAAAGTGGAAAATCTCATCCGGGCACCTTTAGGCTGCGCAGAGCAGACTATGTTTTTTATGTCTCCAACTGCTTTGTCAATCCGCTACCTGGACAAAAGTCAAAGCTGGCTGGAGCTGGAAGCAGGATCCAGGGACAAAGCATTAAGTTTCATTGAGCAAGGTTTACTGTATGCCCCTCACAATCTCATGACAATTTGTAAATATTTGGCGTTTTAGCAGATTGTTGGCTAATTCATATGAATTCATACAATCTCATTTTCGTATGATCTGCTTACACCCCAGCGATGGGTATATAAAGGGGTTGGGTTAGGGGTTGACCTTCGCACTTACTTTGTTCGAATAATTGTACATTCTCATTATAACAATTCACAGTGATGTGCACGCAGACACAGAGGTGGGGGTCTTGTTGAGAGGGCCCTTCAGGGTTGAGGTCCTGTGCATGTCCCTGCCAATTCATATGAAATTGCCACCTTGTAATTTAGTAGCATATTTGCGTTTTCTGAGATTAGGGTGTTATGCCACATATTAGATTTAAAAATATATATATTTTTTAAAAGCCAATCCAATAGACCTTAGTCAGGGTAGGTGCCATTTTTTAGACATTTTAAATCAAAGCAAGCCGGGATGGGATACAAGTACACAACAGTCTGATCAAGTTTCAAGTCCAGTGGAATCTTTTTTTTTTTTTTGGGTGGGGGGGGGGGGGGGGGGGGGGAGTAAGAAAAGAAGTACACAGAAGTAAGAAAATTATGTGTTTGAAATGAAGGTGAAAAAAATACTTTATTTTTGAGTGAGTTTTCATTTGTCATCATAAATTATCCCTCACATCCCTGAATGCATCCCCCCCCCCCCCCCCCCCCAAAAAAATGAAATATAGTATTTTCTGACTAAGGTCTATGATTTTACAGAGTTTGATTGTGTCAGGGTGTACCTCTCTCTAATCTAAAATGTTTGGTGCCACGTTTTATTCTGGCAGCTTATGGACGAATTTTAACATTCAAAAAGTCTGATGGATCCTATGGCGCTTGGCTACACCATCCGTCAAGTACCTGGTAAATTTGATATGCCAAGAATATGCAAAGTCATACAAATGTTTCATGCAAATAAGTGAAGCACTTGCTATTTATTTTAATAATAATAATATCTATTTTGACCAATTAAATATTTCGATTTTAAATTCCAAACAATTTGAAGTATTCTATGGCTTCTCACTTCTCATAGGTTGACTGCGCTGGTGGTGAAAGTGTTGTCTATCGTGGCTGATCGACAGATAGAAACACTTGAACAGCATGGAACAACAGAAAGGTTGATTTCACAGGAGGACATCCGCCAATCAGTCACATATCTGGTTAAAAAACAGAGCTCAGATGGGTCCTTCACTGATGCTAATCCAGTCATTCACAGGGAAATGCAGGTCTTGATGCTATGCATCATTTTCCAGTAAACCAAGGGGTTTTGCAAAAAGCTTTATCATCAAGCAACATGTCAAACATTGCATAATAGTATAAACAGGAATTGCATTCCAGTGGTACTGCATGTGCTAATGTGCTGATACAGTGTTTCTGTTGTAGGGAGGTATTGGAGGAGTTGAACAAGATGCATCTTTAACAGCTTTCATCACGATAGCCCTCAAACATTCCCTCCCTTTCTTGGACAGAGAAATAACCAATGTGGTAAGAACCGGTGATTGTATCATTTACACTGGCCTCAAGAAGAATTTGGACACGTAAGCCACAATCTGCTAGTCTGGCTATCACCAGACCAAGCTCAATTTAAGATTGAACATTGGTCTGGGGAGTCTGCTCTGTATTTTCTACTGAACAAGAGGTGTGATTAATGTTAAACGCTCTTAAAACTTTTGTGCTCCCCTGCTCACTAAAGTGTTTTAAAAAAGCATTATTTCATCACCTATTTTGTCGTTCACTCAAACTTTTGTTCAGTTTTTTAGAGGAACGAAAAGCGTTTTCAAGAGAATGCAAAGTGCAAGGGAAATGTAAAAGCTTAGAAATATATGTGTAACCCCTACTGTTCGGACCAGGACTCGAAGAAGTCGAACGCTCTAACAAGGAGGCTAAAGGCTGCAACCTCTAACATCAGCCGCTAGAGCATCTCGGGGTCAGAGGAGTGAGGTTTTACTCGCACAGCAACTTCTAGCTGGCCTCTGTTACACTCACCCCCCTAAACCTCACTCCCATATTAGTCGCGGCACCAATGTAACCCCTAATGTTCGGCCCGGGACTCGAACCCAGGTCCGCCGGCATGAGTCAGACGCTCTAACAAGGAGGCTAAAAGCTGCAACCCCTAGCGTCAGTCGCTAGAGCGTCTCTTGAGGTCAGAGGAGTGAGGATTTACTCGCACAGCAACTACTAGCTGGCCTTTGTTACATATGTAAAATGCCGCTAAACCTTAAAACTGCTCACCTCAATCTCTTCTCCCTTCCTCTTTTAGTAAAGATTTGCCTAAGTGTGATTCATCCTAGTCTTTATGTTTACCACTAGTGCAGGCTGTTGGCTTTTTATTCTTCTATAGAAACTTGCATTATAGCCTACGAATCAATAGGTGTCGTCATCATCATGAAAGAATACAATGTTTTAATAAATAAAGGAATTGCCAATGCAATCTTTTAATGCTCACTAGGAGAAAAGCATCGCTCGTGCCACCAACTACCTACTTAACCGGGTTGATGATCTTAAAAGACCTTTTGCAATATCCATCACGGCGTACTGTTTGTCTACCTGCCTCGCTGATCAAACTCAAGCAATGTCAGCATGGCGCAAACTCAGAAGTCTTGCAAAACCAGGTATCACACCAAGCATTGACTTCGTTATGGAAGTGTACATGTTCAATCATTCATTTTAGTCATTCATTCATGCATTTCTGTAAATTATTTCCTCTCACCTGCTCAACTGAACCGGTTAGATGGAGAGTGTCTTGTGTGGCAAGATCATGACGATATGCGACTGATAAATGAGGCTAAGATTGACCGTGTGCCCTCTGGAGTAGCCTTAACAGTAGAGGCCACCGCATACGCTCTCCTGACAGCACTTGCACAAAAGGACTCAATAACAGCACAAGCTGCTGCATGCTTCTTGTCTTCACAAGAGAACTACGAAGGGGGTTTCAAATCAACACAGGTGAGTCTAATGAGACTAAATGAAACTGTATGTTATTCCAATTCCAAAGTTTTTGAAGAAGGCATTATAATATGAGAACACTTTTTTACCATTCAAACACACTGTAGGATACTATCATGGCTTTGGAAGCTCTCTCAGAGAATGCACTGAACATGCCAAAAAAAGACATCACGATAGTCAATGCACAGTTCACCGTTCCAGGAAGGTCTGAGATGGAGAAGCTGAATTTGGACAAAAATGAAAATAAAGTGGAAACAGAATTAAAGGTAAACAGTTTAAACCTGTAGCTGACTTATATAGCCAGATCAGCTATTGCTGCTTAAACATGTATGATCCCCACTGGGATAGCAGATACAGTCGTGGTCAAAACTGTTGGTACCCCTGGTAAATATGATGAAATATGGCTGTAATAAATAAATCTGCATTGTTTATCCTTTTGATCTTTTATTTAAAAAATCACAAAAATCTAACCTTTCCTTAAAGTAAAAGAATTGAAATAAATGCTTTTCTCCAAAACATGTTGGCCACAATTGTTGGCACCCTTTTATTACATACTTTTTTGCTAACTCCTTTTCCTAAGATAACAGCTCTGAGTCTTCTTCTATAATGCCTGATGAGTTTGGAGAACATCTGACAAGAGATCAGAGATCATTCCTCCATACAGAATCCCTCCAGATCCTTCAGATTCACAGATCCATGTTAGTGCTTCTTCTCTTCAGTTCGTCACTTGTTCTCTAAAGGGTTCAGGTCAGGAACTGGGACGGTTATGGCAGAAGCAATTCATTTTGTGCTCAGTGACACATTTATGTGTTAATTTTGATGTTTGTTTTGGATCGTTGTCCCGATGGATGATCCAACCACAGCCCATTATAAGATTTCTAGCAGAGGCCATCAGGTTTAGATTTTTTATCTTTTGGTATTTGCTAGAATCCATGATACCATGCATCTGAACAAGATGTCCAGGATCTCCAGCAAAAAAAAATAGGCCCACAACATTAAAGATCCAGTGGTATTTTTAGCCGTGGGCATGGGGTACTTTTTATCTCTGTTTGCACCAACACATCTGGTAGATTTGCTGCCAAAAAGCTCTTTTATAGTTTCATCTGACCACAGAACCCAGTCCCTTTTGACTTTTCATGTTCCTTGTCACCCTGGTGTGCTAAAAAATAAATAAATAATGTAAATATACTTCAGAGATATTTTACTCATTTAAAATTCTAGGGGTACCAACAATTGTGGCCAACGTGTTTTAGAGAAAAGCATTTATTTCATAATGTGATTTACCCCCCCCCCCCGATCTTTTAATTATTTTACTTAAATGAAAGGTTAGATTTTTGTGAATTTTTTAAATAAAAGATCAAAAGAATAAACAATGCAGATTATTTTTTTACAGCCATATTTGATCATATTTACCAGGGGTACCAACAATTTTGACCACGACTGTATAACAAATATATAAATTGTTATAAAATCTTTACTAAAACCCTATTTCATTAGAATATAGATATGTCAAATTGAATGAATGTCACACTTGTATGGAAGATATATAAAGTTCGACAATTGCAAAACAAATGATCTGTGCCATGACACACACACACACATACAGGTCCTTCTCAAAAAATTAGCATATATGATAAAAGTTCATTATTTTCCATAATGTAATGATACAAATTTAACTTTCATATATTTTAGATTCATTGCATACCAACTGAAATATGTCAGGTCTTTTATTGTTTTAATGCTGATGATTTTGGCATACAGCTCATGAAAACCCAAAATTCCCATCTCAAAAAATTAGCATATTTCATCCGACCAATAAAAAAAGTGTTTTTAATACAAAAAAACTCAACCTTCAAATAATTATGTTCAGTTATGCAATACTTGGTCGGGAATCCTTTTGCAGAAATGACTGCTTCAATGCGGCGTGGCATGGAGGCGATCAGCCTGTGGCACTGCTGAGGTGTTATGGAGGCCCAGGATGCTTAGCTTAGCGACCTTAAGCTCATCCAGAGTGTTGGGTCTTGCGTCTCTCAACTTTCTCTTCACAATATCCCAAAGATTCTCTATGGAGTTCAGGTCAGGAGAGTTGGCAGGCCAATTGAGCACAGTAATACCATGGTCAGTAAACCATTTACCAGTGGTTTTGGCACCGTGAGCAGGTGCCAGGTCGTGCTGAAAAACCAAATCTTCATCTCCATAAAGCTTTTCAGCAGATGGAAGCATGAAGTGCTCCAAAATCTCCTGATAGCTAGCTGCATTGACCCTGCCCTTGATAAAACACAGTAGACCAACACCAGCAGCTGACATGGCACCCCAGACCATCACTGACTGTGGGTACTTGACACTGGACTTCAGGCATTTTGGCATTTCCTTCTCCCCAGTCTTTCTCCAGACTCTGGCACCTTGATTTCAGAATGACATGCAAAATTTGCTTTCATCCGAAAAAAGTACTTTGGACCACTGAGCAACAGTCCAGTGCTGCTTCTCTGTAGCCCAAAAGTGGCTTGTCCTGGGGAATGCGGCACCTGTAGCCCATTTCCTGCACACGCCTGTGCACGGTAACTCTGGATGTTTCTACTCCAGACTCAGTCCACTGCTTCCGCAGGTCCCCCAAGGTCTGGAATCGGTCCTTCTCCACAATCTTCCACAGGGTCCGGTCACCTCTTCTCGTTGTGCAGCGTTTTTTGCCACACTTTTTCCTTCCCACAGACTTCCCACTGAGGTGCCTTGATACAGCACTCTGGGAACAGCCTATTCATTCAGAAATTTCTTTCTGTGTCTTACCCTCTCGCTTGAGGGTGTCAATGATGGCCTTCTGGACAGCAGTCAGGTCGGCAGTCTTACCCATGATTGCATTTTTGAGTAATAAAACAGGCTGGGAGTTTTTTAAAGCCTTAGGAATCTTTTGCAGGTGTTTAGAGTTAATTAGTTGATTCAGATGATTAGGTTAATAGCTCGTTTAGAGAACCTTTTCATGATATGCTAATTTTTTGAGATAGGAATTTAGTGTTTTCATGAGCTGTATACAAAAATCATCAGTATTAAAACAATAAAAGACCTGAAATATTTCAGTTGGTGTGCAATGAATCTAAAATATATGAAAGTTTAATTTTTATCATTACATTATGGAAAATAATGAACTTTATCACATATGCTAATTTTTACATTATCACATGTGTAAATTCAAAAGAGGATATTGCGGAGATAATTTGGCCTGTTGTGCTCCAGGTGCCACTGTAAGTTCACATTCTTATAAACAGATTCACTATGACCTAGTTACAGTTATCTTAGTTTTCGGGGGGGGGGGGGGGGGGGTTCATTCTAAACTGTTTATCATGGTATCTCTTTTGTCTTTCCAGAGACTAGTAGGAAGAGGAATACATGTAAACCTTTCAGGAAACGGAAAGGTTAAAATGAAAGTAAGCAGTTTAAAAATGATTTCCATTGTGTGTGCGTGTGCAGGGCCGGCTCTAGCTCTTTGGTTGCCCTAGGCGAGATGGAGTTTTGCGCCCCCCACCCCTCCCCACCCCACTCACTTTTATCGTCTCTATTCTAATTCAGCATATGTCTGTTTTCCTAGGCCTACCCCTAACCGAGAAGCACTTATTATTAAACACGTTCGACGCTTTATTTCCTCTTTTCAAACATTTTCTCACTTTTTATTGAAAATAAATGCCTTTCCGATCTGATATGTGATGGGAAAAGGGAATAGAGTGAGTGTGGCAGAAGGCGGGATCAAACCTCTGATCAATCTGCATCAAATCTTGATGCCATGCGTCTTACCACTACACTACAGCCACTGTGAAGAAAATAGTGAACACAGCATATTTGTCTTTAATGTAAATAATATGGCATCTTTCGTTAGGCTGCTCCAGTAAAAAAAAAAAAACGAGGCCGTATTTATTTCCTTCCGACGCCCACGTAGAAAGCGTTTGTACTTTTCATAAATAACATGCATACGTTATCCATATTCATAACGAACTGGACTTTTGATATTTAAATGACATCCATGTAGGTTATTGTAGATTATTGTCAGTGAAGTTATGTTTGCAATACGTATAGTAATTATGTAAAAAAACTAGCAAGTGATAGCTTGGTGACAATATTAATAATATTTATAAAATAAATATTAGTTGATAAGATTGATACTAAGTAATTTTATCTTGTTTCACAACTTATTGGCTGAGATAAGAAGACTAACCTCTATACTGGGCTTTCTTTCAATTTTCTTCCTTTCTTTTCTCTTTTTCCATCCCTGTGCATCCGCGGGGTTTAGATGCCTCATTTTTGATGAACGCGCAAGATGAGCACTTGCCTGAACTAACGCCTGAACTAATAATCAATAATCACCATCAATTCAATCTAATAATCAGGTTGATAAGTAATTAAACGTGTAGCTGAGGGGGCGCTGAGGGGGCGCCCTATGATGATCATGTTTAATGAACATTATGTTGTATTTCGCTTGTTCCGATTCTATGCTTAATGGGAAGTAATGGGCGGCACTAGAGCGCGCTCGCGCCCCTAACACAATTGTCGCCCTAGGCGACCGCCTAGCTCGCCTATAGCAAACGCCGGCCCTGTGCGTGTGTGTGTGTGTGTGTGTGTGTGTGTGCGTGTGTGTGTGTGTGTGTGTGTGTGTGTGTGTGTGTGTGTGTGTGTGTGTGTGTGTGTGTGTGTGTGTGTTTTTATATATATATATATATATATATATATATATATATATATATATATATATATATATATATATATATATAGGAAATAAAGGCTGCATAGTGGCTTCAATGCTATGGGAACGCGTCTGCAAGACCTCAAATTGTGGAAACATGCCAATGAAGCCTCCTACCTGGCTCTCTTCTTAAGTGATGAGAGACGGGCTTTTGCGCATTATAGTTTGGGTCCTGTGGTGTGGGGGCTTCAGTGATAAGAATTGCACTTGAGTTGGCAAAGGTGGAACTTGAGACGGGTGTTCACCTGTCTCTTGCCCTCTCTCCCGACTCTGAAAGGAACCTTGCAGGTCAGATTCCACATTATATTAGGTAGATTATACTCTTATTTAAAGCCAAGAGCAGACAGGTTTCCAACTTTCTCTCTCCAGCTACGTCCAACGGATCCCAAGATGTTTTAGTAAAAGAAAAACACAAAAATGCAGTTAGTCTAAAAGTACAATGTAAAAAAAATCAACCTTGTCTGGTTAGTTTACCTAATGCATTTGTTAAATTCTGTTAAATGCTCTGTGATTTGGCTTTGAGGATCTGTATATGCAAATATATACATTTCCGTCTTCAGACAGCTTGCTAACACTATTGGCCTTCTATCTAAGCTTATATGATAGTCACAAAGTGTACGGTATTTTGTTGTTTAAATTTGAGGTGTTGTTTTTAAAACACCACCTTTGTGTTCGGAAGCAGCCATCTCTCTCGGTGTGGCGCATTCAGTGCCCTGGGGGCAAGCCCACTTAGGGGAATGTATTACACCACAATACAATGTGTGCTCACTTTTCCTCAATGACTTCAAGGAGCTGTCTTGCTAAGATAAAGCAGTTTATTTAATCTCAAGTCTCAAAGAAATACTGACATTTTTTCTTTCTCTCTTATACACACACAAACATGAACTGATATACATTTCATTAAATGAGTAGGGATCTGTGCGCTCTTTTTTTTTTTTTTTTTTTACCTGGATGTGGCATTTGGATGATTCGTGGTCTTTTATGGCTTCCAGTTTTAGGTTTTTAGTACCAACAATGAAACTACTAGTTTTGGCCTTCTGAAGCATGTTGATGACATACCGAGCAGAACATTGTCAGTAGGGATGCACTGAAATAAAAATGATTGGCTGAAACCGAAACACTAACAGAAATTATGCCAATTATCCACTGCATTTATGGCAAATGCTATGACTGTGTAACTTTTATGTACTTATACTATAAAGTTTTTTATACTTTTTAATATTAAAGTTTCAAATAGTAAATCAATTACAAATTATGCAAATATTTATTTAGCACATTGCAACAACCCACAGTATAAAATAAAACTCAAACTAAAATGTTTAACTTGACCTCACTTATGTGTGCATTAAATTAAAATGTACAGGCCTACTGGCCTACAGAAAGGTACAGAAATTGAATAAAGTATATAACTGCATATATAACTGTTTAAATTAAAGAATAATCCTTATTAAACTTACAAAAGCTATTCAATCAAGAGCAGTGAGTGATGTCCTTTTGTTTGACATTACTGGCTACTGCCCCTTTAAGACCTAATAGAAAGATAAGCTCGTCTTTCTCGACTGTATACAGTTCACTTAAGGCAAATTCAGACTATGTCTACTTGGATACTCATCAAGATTGACATGTTGACATACTTTTTGTGTGAGTTTGTCCGTTTAAGCGCAAGACTTGAAAGATAACTCAATATTTGCGCGCTGTGAGTCGTGTGCGCGTTTTCGGATGATGCACAGTTACGGATCTTCTCTCAGCGCGCGCAAGTTCTATTCGCGTCTTCTTCTGTCACGGCGAAAACGACTGGTCATATTCGGACATACGGCCGCACTCGCATGGACTGAACAAAGTTTACAACGAGGGGATACAGTATGCTATTTTTATTTACCCGCCACGGTGGTAGGTGAAGCGACTCAAGCGAGTTTACCCGCCACAGCTCAAAATCACCCGCATTTGGCTGGTGGTGGGTGCTAATTTCCATCCCTGGTGTTTTGGCACAATTAGGTTCTCTAGGCACCACCCTCCAGACCTATAAGGACATAAATGGTTGTTAGGGCAGTAGCCACTCTAAGCATAACATCCACTCTCAACATGTCACCAATCGATTGTGTTTGATTGGCCTACTACCTATCTCGCACCTTCACAAGGTGAATGCAGCCTGGGCTGTTTGTCACTATGGGGCATATGTGTAACGTTACTGAATTACATCGACTGGCTGATCCTAGCCCAGGCAGAAATAATAAGGTGAAAATAATAAGGTGAATTGGTCTGAGGTTGAATCTCAGGAAAAGTGTGATATCTTCCTCCGCTCTTGTGATCAGGCTTTGCTGGTCGTTCCACGCGCTAGGCTAGACTAAAGCGTAGAGGCGAGTGTGCATTTGCGGTAGCAAGGCCACGACTCTGGAATACCCTGCCTTTAGAGATCAGGCTGGCCCCTACCCTGTCTATTTTTAGTCACTGTTAAAAACTTTTCTATTTTCTTTAGTGTACTGATTACCCTGATATGTTAACTTTTAAAAGTTGTGCTTTTTTTTTTTACTCTGTTCTGGTTGTATTTTTTATGTATGTGTGCTATTCTTGCTCTTCTGTAAAGCACTTTGGTCAGCCTGGGGGCTGTGTGAAATGTGCAAAATATATATAAAATCGAACTTGAACTTGAGTCAGTCCTTGCTGTTATGCAATATTCTGGGTTATGCAAAAACTAAGAGCAGACATCCTGTCAAGGCAAGGGCTGAGGCCTGGTAAATGGCGAATCTACCCTCCGGTGGTAGAATCCATATGGCAGAGGTATGGCGGAGAGGAAGTGGTCTTGTTCGCCTCAGAGAAGTCTCTTGGGAGGTGTAAGCATCCAATGGGTCATTTGCCCCATTAATATAGGATACATCACCTGTTAAATATATTAATATAGAAAAAAAGTTATTTTAATTTCTCATATTATTTCAAATATTGGTGTTACTTATTTAGTTTTTTTGTTTTGCTACTGTAGGTGGCAAAGGCTTATTATGCTCTAAAGAAAGACTCCAACTGCGCTGATTTGTCCATAAATGTGACTGTAGAAGGAAAAGTGGAATACACAAGTGAGTTATAAAATATATCTATGGCAAAAGGCAGGCCTAATTTAACAATATAACTTTATTGATATATTTATATCTAATTTATTAGGTATAGTAAGGGATAATATACATATATACACATATATTATCTCACTGTGCAATAACTGTAATTATTATTTTTTAGCTGAAGTACAAAAAACGTATGATTACTATGAGGACGAACAGGCAGAAGAGAGGAAGGAAGAAGAAGATCTTCCCCAGTCAGGCATTGAATGGTTTGATGCTCGCAGCAGACAAAGAAGAGACACCACTCAAAACACTCAAAATGATGTGGTCTATATGGTGTGTGTCAGGTGAGAAAAAAGTATTCTGACAAATTTCAATCGTCGCAATCATAATCTGCTGTTTTGAAGGTTATCATTATATTGCATATCTTGTTATAATCAAAACTATTGTATGTCATCTATAACACCTGTCTTCTCTCACAGGCATGCACAGGGGAGGAACCCCTCTGGAATGGCCATTGCTGACATCACTCTACTTAGTGGCTTTGAGGCAATCAATACAGATCTGGAAAAGGTCACCCATAATCTTATCCAATGGCTTGACTTTATGTGGCATTTTGACATTATTTGGAATAATTATTTTAATTTCATTTTTGGCATGTTTTTCCCCTGAAAGATTGTTTAAAAATTATTGATTTATTTAAATCTGGCACTTTTATATGACATGTGAAATGTTTTTGCATTTTGCTTTCTTCTGTTGTCTCAATTTTTCTCTGATTGTCTGCAACATTCTCTCCAACAGCTGAAAGACCTGGTGGACAGATATGTTTCTCACTACGAGCTCACCCGTGGAAGAGTGCTGTTGTACTTCAATGAGGTGACATGAGCACAGGCACAGTCATAGTTATTCATATCTCCCTATTATTAAAAAAAAATAATCAAAAATGTCTCTCTCACCCCTCAGATAGATGAAGGTGGGAGCTGTATAGCATTCGGAGCCAAGCAAAGTGTGCCCATTGGATTAGTTCAACCAGCTCCTGCTACGTTTTATGATTACTATGAACCAGGCAAGCTATTCCTGTTTTTCAGTTGAAATGTATTTTACAGAACTGTAACAATTATGCTTGTTAATGACATGTCACTTTTGAGACATTTTAAATTTTATAATGTACATTATAATGTATATAAAGCCTTTCGCGTTTTAACACTCGATGGCACTCATGGAGGAGGTCGAACTGGAAGCCATGTTAATCTTGGACTAAATCGTCCACCGTAGGAGTTAAAACGAAATCGGAATTCAGAGGAACAGAAACTAATATTCACTGGATTGTCATATACCTTTACACCGATAGATGGGGGGAAATATCACACAGTGTAGCTTTAACTGTGACATAAAACAGCAACTGTCTACTACGGAAGAAACAGATTGGATAAGTAAATGAAATATTTTTATAGTTGTGACAGAATGCTAATGAGAGCAACCTGCACAAAACACTGGTCTCTGAGCTTATATTATGCTTATGCTGCAGTTGGCTGCTTACGCTCTTTTTGTTGTGTATGTAGGATAATGCAGTGTTGTTTTACATTAAACAATCATACTAAATAGATTATGCATTGTTATTATATTACTCTGTGTGTTCGCTCAGTGGCTAGTGAGTCTTGTTGCACTTTGCAGTAATCTAGATCGATATTAGAATATCATATTAATAAAAACAGGATGAATAAATGACATGCAGTTCATTTTAAAATATATTGAATGATGGGGAAAGCTCTCTCTGATTATGCTATGTTAGCCACTTGACAAAATAGCAGTCCCTGAGGCATGGTAAAAACGTTACTCACTGTAAATCAAGAAAACAAGCGATTCAGACAATAAGACTATATGGTTCATAACACTGGTTACAATGTGATTTAACTGAAACACATGAATTTTACAAAAGAGCTCATGCACACAATCATCCAAAAGCCAAGGAAAACAGGTAATATCTCAGGTAAATTGTCAAGAGTCACGTATCCCATTATTTAGGAAAGAAATCCAAATTGGCATTGGCAACGGTATATTTTTTTTAATCATTCGAAGCCAACATGAATACAGAATATATTTCTAAACTTGTTTTATACTAGATTTTCAAGTTTCCCCTCTTTTTTATTTATTTTGAATCTTCTGATTTTTCATGAATGTAAATATCAATGCCCGTCGTTTTCACAGACAGGAGATGTTCTGTGCTCTACGGCGCCCCCAAGAGGAACAACATGGTTTCTGTCCTGTGCTCAGATGATGTGTGCCAATGTGCAGAAAGTAGGTTCTCAGTTATTGGTTTGCCGTTCAAACAAACATAAACCATTTGAAAACCAGCATATCTACACTAATCTGATGATTTTTTGTAGAATCAGTTTGAGTTTTATGCCACCATAAAAATGTTATAATATCTGTGTCCTCAGGAGGTTGTTTCACTGAGAAGAAAACAATTGAGATGAAAATCGAAAAAAAGCACCGATTTGATTATGCTTGTTATCACTCCAACATTGACTATGGTTTGTGACTCATATTTATACAAGCTAACAATATAATGATGAAACCTAAAATATGTTTAAGGGTCAAGTATTTTAAATAAAATATTATTAACTCAATAAGTTGTGGCAAGCCGGGGCAGATATGACATTTACTTATCCATATTCTTTTTTGACAGCACTTGAAGTCGTTGTGGTTTCAGTTACTGAAGAGAGCAACTTTAAATTGTATTCAACATCTGTGAATGTGGTCCTCCGAAATAGTAAGTAATCTTTTTTTTTTTTTTAATCCTGAGAATTAAAGTAAGAGTGTTGCATTAGAGTAATCATGAGTGATGCAGATCAAGTTATGAGCATTTTACAAATAAATGAAGAAAGGACACTGCTGAGCTTGTTACTTTATTAGAAATGCTCAGATGAATTAAGAGTTTAACCTCTAAACCTCAGCTGGAGACTTGGACGTGAACCCAGAAAGCACTCGGGTGTTTGCCAAGAGAAAGCACTGCAAGGGTGAGCTGAAAGAGGGAGAGACGTACCTCATCATGGGCAATGACGGCCCCACTAAAGACTCCAATGGAAAGTAAGTACATTTATTTACTTAGCAGTTGTATTTTCTATTGAAATGGAAAGTTTTAATAGCCTATAGGCTGAATTCCTATAAAGAATATGGTTTGCTACTTGCTGTCTTATCCTAGATGGTATTTGATTGAAAAAAACACTGTGTAATGCAGAATCACTATTATTAGAGTCACTATTATTTGCGTTGTCCTAAGAAGTCAAAGTTATGGAAGCTTGTTTCCAACTGGGAATAAAAAATAAAGGTAATTGAAAATATGGATGGATTAGTGTAGTGGTGTCCGAAACCATTATTAATTATTAATGTAGTGGTGTCCGAAACCATTATTGAGTGCACTCATTCAATCCTACAATGGAGCACAATAATGAGTGTACAACTGATGTGAGACTCACACACGGAATTCATTTCCGCCTCTCGCCAGGAGATGGCGCCCACAACTGAATCAATCCATCCATTTTCAAAACCGAGCTGGTCCAGTCTAATAATCATACAGTTATAAATTCCTTTTTAATTGATTATTAAATTATTTGATTTGTGTATACATATAATCTGTAGACATGCTAGTTTCCATGGCAGAATCAAATTTGTTTATAGTTACAAAATGCAACTAAGTTGTTCAGTGAAAACATTGCAACATTTTCTTTGTACTTTTGTCAGTTAAATAAAGTTGAAAGAGAATTAACAGAATTTGTTTTTACAAAATGTTCCACTTTTTTCTGTATTTAGGGTTGTCAATATTGCATCATATTTCTGTATACTTCTACAGATTTTCTCCTTGCCGCTGTATTTTAACTTATTGGGGATTAGTGGGCCCTGCACGGTTTTTCTGAAAAACTGCCTCATCATATTTAATTCATATTTATTTAGAATAATACACTTAGTACTGATGCACATATAATGCACAAATATACTTATACAAATTAATATAATTCATTTAAATGTTTCCTTTCCAGGTAATTTATCCTGCGTCTGTAGTAATGACACTATGGGAATGCCTCTGTGTGATAGCATCTTTAAACGGTTAGTTCACCCAAAAATGAAATTGATGTCATTAATGACTCACCCTAATGTCGTTCCACACCCGTACAACCTCCGTTCATCTTTGGAACACAAGATATTTTATATTTAATCCGAGAGCGTATGCAAGTGTATGCACACTATACTGTCCATGTCCAGAAAAGTAATAAAAACATCATCAAAGTAGTCCATATGTGACATCAGTTAAATTAAAATCTCTTGAAGCATCGAAAATAAATTTTGGTCCAAAATAAACAAAAACTACGACTTTATTCAGCATTGTCTTCTCTTCCTTGTTTGTGTTCAATCCTCAAATAAAGATTAAAACGGTTGTGAATCAGCATATTGATTCATGATTCGGATCACGTGCCAAACTGCTGAAATCACGTGACATTGGCGATCTGCATCATTGAGCGATTCGCTGATTCATGACAGCTTGAATCTTTATATGAGGATTGAAAACAAACAGGGAAGAGAAGACAGTGCTGAATAAAGTCGTGGTTTTTGTGATTTTTGGACCAAAATGTATTTTCGATGCTTCAAGAGATTCTAATTAACTAACTGATGTCACATATGGACTACTTTGATGATGTTTTTATTCCCTTTCTGGACATGGACAGTATAATGCGCATACACTTGGACACGCTCTCGGACTAAAAATAAAATATCTTAAATGTTCCGAAGATGAACGGAGGTCTTACGGGTGTGAAACAACATTAAGGTGAGTCATTAATGATATACATTTAATTTTTTGGTGAGCTAACCCTTAAGCACAAATCCATCCAATGACATGGCAGGATATCATCCTGTAGCGTGTGACGTCACAACCAGGAAACAAAATAAAGCACCCAGACCAAACAATGTCGGTGTCTTCAGCAAGTGCACTGTGTGTATTGTCTGTCATATTTATATTTAATTTGTCTGCTGCCGAGGAAGAGTGGATATTTACTGGAGAGGTTAGTGGAGGGCTGCCTTTTCTCTGCCCTTTCCATCTAAGTCCAGTGCCTTTTCAAAGGAAGCATGCTCTGCAGATTTTTCCACCCTGAGTGAGGGCCCAGTGCTGCAGCTATCCAGCTCAAGGAGGTCGATACTCTCCCCTGACAATATTAGGTGCGTTTACACGGAGCACTATAATCGGTTTAAAAGTCCAATCCGAATGAAAATGCTCCATATAAACACCTCAATCGGAATAAAAATGCCCAAACCGAATGAAATTGTAATCGGTTTGAGAGGGGTGGGATAAACCTTTTCATGAACTCAAATGAAAAATTTAACCATGTAAGCAACCTGACCCGATTACTTTTCAGTGTGCGTCCTTATGTGACGTGATACACAGCGTGCCTTCACCACTGAGCGTGCCACGCTCACACGCAGACTAATGTTGAGAGGAAAAGTAATTTTTCTGAGGGGTAATCTTTTTATTGCGTTAGAAGTTATGAAGATAATGTTGGCATAATGACACTGACATAGTCTAGCTACATCCTCTCATCTTGACAGCGTTTGTCCCAGGCACTTTTTTACTTCAACTGCGCCTGACAGAAGAATTCTTTTTTTCTGAGATGATTAGACTTTACAGTAAATAAATAGCTTTTATAAAACCGTATAAGTCCTGTTGGCCATTGAGAGTTGCTATGGCATCCGTGAACACATTCAGCTGCTGGTGAGGACAGCGTCAACATTTCTGATGTTGGCAGACAAACGTGATGATTGCGATTGAAAGTCAGCACATGTAGTGTAAACCCCAGGTCAGTTTAGATAATGTCTCATGATGTAAACAGTCCACTAAATCTTTCAATAGGAATTATTTTAATCAGAATGACAAAAAAGTGTGCATGTAAACGTGGCTATTTTTACAGAAGGCCCTGACATTACCTAACCAGGCCATGCAGAACAACTGGTGCATGACTGTATAGCATGCCATCTTGGAGGAGTACCAGGCTGACCTACTAAAAGACCTGGATGAAGGTAAGGGCGTGGGCCCAGTGGTAGTTTGAGAAAAGTGATGGGCCACAGATTTTTCTCTCTGGGCCACCAGGGAAACGGCCAGAGCTATTGGTCAATCTTTTGCAGCCCTGATCGATCTATGGCATTTATTCTATATATGGCATTCCTCTTGGACACCCCGCTGTCCCTTCCTGGCCTCTTCAGTGATGCTATCACCTCAGTTTTTGAAAGGTTTCAGGAGGCAAAAAGGATCTACAGACTTCGAAGCCTTTCCAAGAAGGCCAGTGGTGTCAGGCCTCTAAGGGCAGGCCCCTCTGGAGGGAAAGTGTCTCACACCTCATCATACGGTGCGCGCTCCTCCTCAGTGCCCTCAGGGGACCATTCTGCCAACCATGCCGCCATTGGTGCGCAGCGGTTTCCAGCAGGTTCAGTTCTCAGTGTCTGCACAAAGACGTTACACCACTGAGAGACTCTCTCTCTCTGAAGAAGGTTTTAGAGAATTAAGTATTTCATTGTTCTAAAAAAGGATGGGGGGCTGAGTCAGATTCTAGATCGGCACCAACTGAATCATACATCAAAAAAAGTTCAAATTCAAAATGTTGACTTTGAAACTAATCTGGATTCAGATTGGATCAAATTGGTTGAGTATGACTCAGTCTGAGCATTTGGTGGTTTGACATGGAGATGTTGTCCTCCACCATATGAGGAAATTGGGGTTAAGGTTAAACGCCATGAAAAGTGCATTCTCCAATACTTAGGACCACTTTTCTGGGAGTGGTATTGAACTTGATGATGTACTTTCTACTTCTCTTATTGAATCAATCCTGGCAGTCGTAGTCACTCACTTGTTTGTGCTTGTTATGATTCACACTAGACAGGTACTTGTTAGTATGGCGGAATGCATATTATCATTCTAAAAGCGCCACTACTTCCAGCAGATTGTAAGTAACCATGACTCCCTGTGAAGTCATCATGCCATAATTCCTGCATGTCTGTGATTGACGTGCTTCGGTCAAACAGAAGCTGAAATTTTTTGGTTAGGGTGTGCTATATAGCCTCCTGATCATGAAGTCACACAATCTGGGCTGACGTTCCACCTTGCAATTGAACTGATTTCACACGTCCTTCAAAAAGCAACTGTAGAACACAGAGGCGTTCCCATTAGCGTGGCTACTTCTGACGCAGCGTCTTGTTCCCTTCTCAGAGAATATAGTATCTCTTGAATTGGGATTATTATATTTTGGGGTCTTTGGCATCAAAAACCTTTAAAAACAGTGCATCAAAACAGCTGCACTAGAATATAAATGACCTTAATGTTAATAGAAATGAACTCTTTCTCTCTCAGCATGCAGTACCTGCTGGATTCAAAGACATGGGTTGAGCAGAAGCTATCAACCTCAACATGCAAGGCATCGGTCAACAAGGTTCACTGCAAGGGACTGAAAGATTTTGTGAAAGAATACCAAGTTGATGGGTGTAATGTGTAGTCTGAACTGCAATTTGGGGGAACTTAATTATTCCATGTCACTAAAGCAGAGGAATCTACATTTATCCTGAATGTAAACCAGTTTTTCTTTTAATGCTACAGATTATGATAACTGAGAAGAACCTGTACGACATACATTTGGTTTGTCTGTATTCATGTCTTAATAAATGTGCTTACAAAACCTTTAAGACTCAATAACTTCAAAACACAATAGATCATTGAAATCATATAGAGTGCATTAGTGCCCACCAACTTTTTTAAGATGTTATTTCCAAGAAATATTTTTTTCCATAAATTTTTTATATAGTGCAGAGTGTATGTGTATGTTGTGTCAAAAAGGAGGCTCACTGTCTTTGTAAACCCTTGCTATAAGGATTTAAATAATTTTGAAATAAATTGATTAAAAGCATTATAAGCCATAAACCAAGCCAATCAGCTCAGCTATAAGGTGAATCAAAACATTGCAAACTTTCATTTGAAGCAAAAAGTTTTTTGAAAATTGGACAAAAAGACAAAAAGGCTTTAGTGAGAGAAAGCACTACAATCTAACGATGCATAAGCAATTTAAATAATTTATTTAAAAATGATGAAATATTAATTTACAGTTGTTGATTATATCTATAGTATATATTTATTAGGGTTGGATATCGTTTTTTTTGTGTTTTTTTTTACGATTCTGGTGCCAAACCAGTACTTTTAAAATGGTACCGGTGCCTAAACGGTGCCTGAACCGATACTTTAAAAAAAAAAAGAGTCACAAAATGACGGTGGATGACATTAAAGAATGGCTTTTTATTGATTTTTTTTTATTATTCTTTAAATTTAACAATTTATTAAGTTAAAGTATACTTAAATAGATACAAAACACTATTTACT